>NC_142366.1:19121385-19281742 GCF_059441175.1 Urocampus carinirostris
GGCAACCAGTTCAGGGTGTCCCCTGCCCACTGCCCGATGATTGCTGGGATGGGCTCCAGCACCCCCGCGACCCTACTGAGGATAAGCGGTGCAGCTAATGAGATGAGATGAGATGAGATATCACGAAGCACATGTACAATATAACATGTTAAACTACATAAATAAACACGTTTGAAAAAAAAATATGGTGTAGAATTATTTTGTATTTTGTAAGGGAAAATACGACAGTTTGTAAGGGCATGGAGCCCTGGAACTTGACAGGTATGTAATTGTGAGAGAATTGTATCTCTGAGATGAAGATATGGAAGTATACATATCAGCCATTATTAAAAAAAATAAATCCAGCAGAATGAAATTCAGAAGGGTACAGCAGCTATAGGAAGCAGCAGCACTAATGAAAGTCTCGCTCACTCTCCCGTCCATTACCCCGACTGTACCGGCTGCTATATCATCCTGTGGAGGTGATCGTATTTCCCGGCGGTGGCGCGGTCAGCCGTGACACAAAATACACAAAATACGCACAGAGGATTGCTAAACACTCGGCCTACTGAAGATTTCAGTTCCGGCGATCCGCTTATGTAGGACAATTTAAACGCCCTGCTCTGATTTATGGAAACATAACCTGAATCCAAAGCGGTGGCGTGGCGTGAAAGGCGTAGCTCAAAGCTAATTGGCTGTCAACGTCCCAGCTATCCGTCTCTCTGTTTTGGCCGAGAGTTCTTTGCCGATTCTTCCTTTGTGAGTGCTTTTTGCTGTGAGGCCTCCTGCGCTCCATGATAGGGGGCAAGGTTATGCAGCGGGTCATAAATCACTGCTGTCTAGGTAAACAAGACGGTATGCACCCGTGACACAAAGAGGGTTTGTTAGGTTCTTGTGGGTGTGTGAATTTTAGTGGCCATGCCCTAATAGTTTGTGTCATTTGCAGTGTTGGGCGCATGACTGAAAATCAATCATGAAATACTCGTACTCTGAAAGTAACTAGTTACAAATGACCGTACATACTCTCATCGAAGCTAACCCCTTAAAACGGCTTGACTACAGCCACACAATAAAAAAAGTAGAGGCAAACGTGCACACCAACGTGTGGAAGCGGTGAACCCTTCATATTTCTCTGTCCGTGCAATTAGCCGAGACACTCCAGGTCCAGTTTGTCTCTGTTTTCTAAACCACTCCAAAATCTCCTCCATTTCTTGATAATGTCTAAGATGTTTTCCTATTTTGCCCGAGCTGTCACAGTTGCCCATTGTCTTCACTCGGCCCGCCCATTTGGCACCAGCTGCAGCCCGTTGCCTGATTGGCTTCCCTCTTATTTAAGCTCAGTGCTCTCACTCACACTTTGTCAGTCCGTCAACGAACCTATGCACCCGCAAGATGTGTGTTTTGACTCTGTCCGGTATCCTGCTTCTGCTTTTGCTTTTCTGACTCCACTCTCCAGTATCGGGTATCGCTCTCATCTATATCGTACTGTTTGGTATCTGACTCTAGTCTCCAGTGTCTGGTATCGATTCCGCCTGTCTCATCCTGTCCGATATCTTGCGCCAGTCTCCAGTATCCGGTTTTGATCCCGTGTGTCTCGTCCTGTCTGATATCTGACTCCATTATCAGGTATTGATCCCGTCTGTCTCGTCCTGTTTGATATCTGACTCCAGTCTCCAGTATCTGGTATCGATCTTGTCTGTCCCATCCTGTCCGGTATCGATCCCGTCTGTCCGGTATCTGCTCGTGTATCTGGTGTCAATCTCGTCTGTCTCTGGCTTCCTGTTTTTCCACACTGGACTTTCGTCTTACTTCTTCCGCCCAGCAATCGCCGAATCACTGGCGTTTGTGTTCACGCGCATGACAGCCCCATTCCCATAAAATAAAGCTTGTGTGAAAACGTTACGCATCTGGGTCCTCATCCTGTTCTAGTTTTGACACAAGCACGATGTATCATAAACATTCTTTACAAATTAAATGACCAAAATTCAGCCCATTTTTACCTTAAATTCTGAATTTATGTCCTTCCCTCCCTTGTCCATTATTCCCATTGGTTTGTTATTCCTGTATAAGCTACGCCCCTTCCCCACGCCGTGCCTCTCATTCTCACACAACTAAATATGCACATATAAACTGACATCCTGATTTCAATATTTTACTTTATTGTTGCAATTTCGGCTTGGGTGCGAGTATATAGAGTAGGGAGACTATCTCCATGAGGAGAAATTCAGCGCTTGGATACTCTGTACCACGGTAACTGAATTCAGTTAAGAATATTATGTTAATTGATAATATAGAGGTTTATTTGTGATTCAAGAGTATTCAGTTATCTTAGTTACTAAATTTTTGTTAATAACTTATTATGGTATGTGTTGCTATGGCTCAGGCGGAATGGGTGGGTGGTCATAAAGCATTGCACTGCAGTCTTGTCTGTTATCAGTTGAATACTGGGCTTGCTTTGTGTGATGAGTTTAATTCCAAGGCTGGCGGTGTTCAGGCAAGCAATTTGAAGTCAAATTACTGTAAGATTTCAGAAATTGGCATAGTCAATGACGTCGGTCCAATACAGACATTACAGCGTACAAAACTCTTTTCTCTTTTCTCTTAAAACATTTAACACGTTTTCCAGGAGGTTTATGATCCATTTCAAGGTTAGGCTCAACACATTGGGGTCATAAATCCAGCAGATGGATGTACAGTATGTACCACCTCTTGGCCTTCTGGTGGGAGCTTATACTCTTCCACAGCTTTTTAATGGAAATGAGAACAAATAATGGATTTTTAATGGGACAGTCGCGGTAATCACTTAATGCTTGTAAAGTCACAGCTGGAAAAAGGCATTTAGCAGAATAACATTGAAATTCTTTTTTTGTAAAGTAGTTTCTTAATGGGACCATCCTCCCCACAAAATAGCTAAAAAGCTAACTATTACCTTAAGTGGAGGTCAACATTTTTTTTTACAATTCTGCTTTTTCTAGATGGGAAAATTTGCTCCATACTATGTTTCATAACGTGTGCTTAATTAGATGGGATATATATATATATATATATATATATATATATATCTCATCTCATCTCAATAGCTGCACAGCTTATCCTCAGTAGGGTCGCGGGGGTGCTGGAGCCCATCCCAGCAATCATCGGGCACTGGGCAGGGGACACCCTGAACTGGTTGCCAGCCAATCGCAGGGCACACAGGGACAGACAACTCGCTCGCTCATTCACACCTAGGGACAATTTGGACCGGCCAATCCACCTGAAATGCATGTTTTTGGAATGTGGGAGGAAACCGGAGTGCCCGGAAGAAACCCACGCAAGCACGGGGAAAACATACAAACTCCGCACAGGTAGGCTGGTAGCTGGATTTGAACCCACACAGGAGGTTTCCAAGACCTTAGAACTGTGCCACACACGCGCTAACCACTGCGCACACACAATTCAGCTTGTCATGTCCTGCTTGGTTGTCATGGCGCCCAGCTGGCCCCGCCCCTTGACACCAGCTGACCTGCATTTTCCTGATTACTCCTATTGGAACTGCCTTTTGCCAGATCATTGTTTACCCTTGTTGAAAACATGTTTATACCTATTTATTCTTGTTTTGTTTGTTGGACTTTGTTGCACCTCGGCGTAACATTCTGAGAGATTCCTGCAAGTTCTGTTTAATCCTGTTAAATGCTTAGTCTGTAGTTTTGCCTGCATTTGAGCCTGCTTTGTTTTGTTTTTGGTCTGTTTGTGTGTTGGACAACTTATCTTTCTCAATTAAAGTGAGAGATCGTCTACGCAAATGAGTTCCAACTTCCTGCTTCCCGACCCGTTTCAAGACAGTCCCGTTCCGTTTCGTGATGGATCAGGCAGAAAACAGGTTTAACAGGGACGGAGTCGGACAGAAACGCTCACTGAGTGAAAACACAACAGCTCGCAACGATCTGACAAAGCTTGAACTGTAGACATGGGCTTAAGAAGGGTGTGGCCACCAATCAGCTTGTCCGGGCTGTTGGCGCCAATCAAGCTGCCACAGGTGTTCCAAATAGGACAATCATGACACAACTAAATTGTTTGAAAATGGGGCAGCACTGCAACACAGTGGTTAGCGCATGTGTGGCACAGTTCTGAGGTCATGGTATCAAACCTTCCTGTGTGGAGTTTGCATGTTCTACCCGTGCTTGGATGGGTTTCCTCCGGGCACTCCGGTTTCCTCCCACATTCCAAAAACATGCATGTCAGGTTAATTGTCCAGTCCAAATTGTCCCTAGGTGTGAATGAGCGAGAGACTTGTTTGTCTTTGTGTGTATTGGACTGGCTGGCAACCAGTTCAGGGTGTCCCCTGCTCACTGCCCGAGGATAGCTAGGATGGGCTCCAGCACCCCCGTGACGCTACTGAAGATAAGTGGTGCAGATAAAGGATGGAAAAACATTTTGTAGACTGAACGTAAAATGGTAACAGGGGCCACACACTGAATCCAAACCTTAGTACACATTTAAGACAGTGAAGCATGGTGGTGCAAGTATCATACTCTGGTGTTGGGCTCATTTATCACATTCCAGGGATCATAGATCAGTTTGTGTATGTCAAGATACTTGAAGAAGTTATGTTGCCTTAAGTTGAAGAAGACATGTCCTTGAAATGGGTGTTTCAACAAGTCATGGACCCCAAACGCAGCAGTAGACTAGCAAAGTTTTGATTCCAAACCAATAAAATTAATGTTATAGAGGGGCCAACCCAATCCCCAGATTTCAATCCAATCGAGAACTTGTGGGGTGATGTAAAAAAGGCTGTTTGTTGACTATATCTGTATTTTTTGCCCTCATGTAGGTTTTAGATCAGGGGATGGTGTCATAATAGTCTGTAGTTTGCAATAGTCTTTGATCTTTGCAGCCCTTTGAGACTCTTTGTGATTAAGGGCTATACAAATAAACATGACTTTTTTGTGAAGAAAACTGTAAATGAATTGGGGAATTTTGTCAAGAAATCATGGAGTGAAATAACAACTAAAAGAAGCGACAAGTTGGCTGAGTCTGTGCCACACAGATGTGAAGCAGACACAAAAAACATTGGTAACGCAACAAAATATCAAGATTGCTAAATCATAGTTTTGATTTTGTACAGTCAACAGCAGACACTGCTATTTTTTGAACACCCCCCTTTAAACTATTTGCCCAATTGCACAGCCTTGCGAGCGTGCCCATCATGAATGCTAGGTCTTGTTTGTTTTCTGAGAATCTAACTTGTTTTGCATGTCACAATAAAAGAAATACAAAAACCTGAAATATTCTGGTGAGTCGCACTGCACTGGTTTTATTTTGAGCAGCACTGTAAATGATTTTGGATGGGCTAAATTTCAAAAGAAGACAAACATTTTAAAATACTTGTGCTTCAGATTTTCTTAGTCGGCTATGAATTGATGAGTACCGTATTTTCCGCACTAAAAGGCGCACCGGGTTATAGGGCGCACCCCCAAAATATAGTTTTTGGTCCTATATTTTCCATACATAAGGCGCACCGGATTATAAGGCGCTACAATGGGAACGTCGACAAAACAGTCGGATAGTTCAGTCAAACTTATTACCCCTTTAAGATTCCGAAAGCTTGCAAAGAAGCAAATACGTGTCGCAGACACGTGCGGATGCGGTGTTCGTACGATGTCACCAAACAAACATTTCTTAGTTTCCATTTTTTTTGCTGGCAACTGTGTGGACAGCAAAGTAAGAATTTTATTGTGCAGGGAAACGGTGTTCTTTACTGTCCATATGACAATAAACACTTTGAATTGAATTTTGTTTAAAAATAGACTCATCAGAGAAGCATCAAGATCGTTCTAAAACTAGATACCGGGAAAATATAAAGCCGCATAGCTCACCTAAGTTCTCTTGCAGCCATCACGTTCAATAATGATACGTAACCATGGTCTTCTTACAACCGTGAGTGTAGTAAATCCAGGAGAGTAAAATATATACAAATACAGAATAGTAAAACATGTTTTCTCTATGCCGTAGTGCAGGGGTGTCAAACTCATTTTAACTCTGGGGCCACACGATAGAACAAACATTCTGTCGGGGGCCGGACTAGTAGATTAAAGAGAAAGAAAAAAAGAGATAAAGAAATAAGAGAAAGAGGGAGGGAAAAGGAGGGAGGGTAAGACAAAGAAAGAGAAAGAGAGAGAGGGAGAGACCGTGAGAAACAAAAGAGATAAAAAGAGAAGTCATAAGAGAGGGGAAAAGAAAGGGAGAGGAAGAGAAATAGAAAGACAGTAGGAGAAAAAAGAGAAAAGAAAGCGCAAAGGGTAGGAAGAGAGAAAGAGAAAAGGAAAAAAGGAAATTAGAGCAAAATAAGTTAAAAAGACACGGAGAGAGAGAGACAGAGAGAGAGAGAGAGAGAGATAGAGAAACAGATAGACAGAGAGAGAGAGAAATAAATAAATACAAGTACAGTGTCTTTGTGAGAGGCACCTGGCTTTGGCAACATCAAGTATACATATTTCAACCTGCAGCTTGTTTTTCTCTTGCGCTTCTTTGGTTGTTGTCTCACGGGCCGGATTCAATCCCTTGCCGGGCCTGATCTGGGCCGCGGGCCGCCTGTTTGACACCTGTGCCGTAGTGCAACCCCACGTGTGATTCACATTCATCTTTTTCGGCCAATTGCAGGCTTTGTTTCGCCCCTTTAGCCTATGCGAGCCTGTAAATGATAAAAAGGATCCGCCCCCTTTACCTCCGAATGACTTTAGCCAATAGTGACTGATTCAAATGATGATTGACACATTGGTTAGGAAATGAAACGCCAGTATATAAATCCCAGCATACACCGCGGACGCCTTCGCCTTCGGGGGGAAATCGAGTCGGCGGCTGCTTCCTTTAGTTGCAAGACTTTGCGACTTAATATTGATCCATATATAAGGCGCACTGTATTATAGGGCGCATGGTCAGCTTTTGAAAAAAATAAAGGCTTTTAGGTGCGCCTTATAGTGCGGAAAATACGTTAATTGCGCTATTGTAAGAAGGACAACTGAAAAGGCAAATAAATGAAACGGGAGCACTCAATTAGTTGAAATGTAGGGCAATGAAAGCGATATGCTGATTTTTCTATACTGCTGCGAGACTGCGGATGGTTGGCACCAATTATTTGCATATGCAGTCTCTCGCCAACATGCACATCGCTCCCGGCTTTTGTCTCGTTGCGCCTCCTCGCCAGTTATGCAGCATTTAAAATGAGGCTTTTGCTGCAGAACGGCCGGCCCGGATTTCGCATCGATTTTCCACTTGAGTGACGAGAGATGTTTGGGACTTAAAGAATGTGATGTTATTAAGTGGAAGTTTGGTTCCGGGTCTCCTGGGCTCGAGGCAAACCGCATCCCATGATGCCCTTCACGTCCGTCAGCTAAAGTGAATAAATTCAAATATTCTAAAGAAATTGCAGAAGAGGAATTAAAGCCAAAGGGACTCGTTTCAGTTGTGTTTTTCATCCGCTTTATTCTGCTAAATGTCTTTATTGGGAAAATCCAATGTTAGTGGTGCTGTTCAGTGACCTGCAGTAAGGGGAGGCAGGTAAAGCTGTGCCTCACTTGTCATCATTGAAAATGCATTAAATGGTAACTATATGCAGATATGGCTGAGTTATGCACCCAATCAGAATTCTTGGTCTCACCATCGCACTCTACCTTGAGCCAAGAGAATTGCGCGCCTCGCTCTGCATCTGCAGAAGCAAAACACGTTACTTACCGCTCCTTTAAAAGTAGAATTATTAGATAGTTAATCAGTCATTACAGAAATGTTGACGAAAAAAAAAAAAATACCAGACGCCTTGACTTGGTGTTATGAATAATTCTCTTGTTTGAGACTGATATGTGCAGGGAATCAGAATCCTTCTCACTATCGCCCTCTGCCGTGAGGCAAGAGAATTGCCTGCCTCACTCTACATCTGCAGAAGAGCAACATGTTACTTACTGTTCCTTGTCAAAGAAGAATCATTAGATAGGTGATCCGTCATGAAAAGAATTACCGGACGCCTTGACTTGTTGTTAGCTTACTAATACAATGAATAATTCTGTTGTTTGAGACTGAGGAATGCGGGAAATCAGAATCCTTGATCACACTATCGCCCTCTGCCGTGAGGCAAGAGAAATGCGTGCCTCTCTCTGCATCTGCAGAAGACCAACATGGTATTTATTGCTCCTTGTAAAAGAAGAATCATTAGTTAATCCGTCATGAAAGAAATATTAATGAGAAAAAAAATACTGGACGCCTTGACTTGTTAGCTTACTAATACTATGAATAATTCTGTTGTTTGAGACTGTGGTATGCGGGAAATCAGAATCCTAGTTCTCACTATCGCCCTCTGCCATGAGGCAAGAGAATTGCGTGCCTCACTCTCCATCAGCAGACGCCCAGCACAGTAACATGTCACCTACTAATTGTATTGATAATAGTCATTACGTAGAAATTCAGCAATTTTGAAAAACGACTAACAATGAAAAAATGTATCTATTTCATATATCTTTTAATTGATATTTTCATGACGATAGGTGAGGCACAATTTCAGCTGCCTGCCCTGACTGTACGTCACAAAATCCATTTTACTTTATCACTGTCAGAACCAGGACAAATGATAGACCCAAACGCGTAACGTTTCACTTAAATGTTTATTGGGATATTGCGGAAACAAATGCCAGCGATTCGGTGCTCGCTGGACGGGGGAAGCAAGCAGCTCACGGGATCGGAGCATGGTCAAATGGTCAAAACTGGTAGATAACCGTAGCCGGAGATCAGAGCGTGGTCGGTGGTCAAAAACAGGTCGTTAGCCAGAGCGGGAGATCAGAACATGGTGAGTCGCCGAAATCGGGTTGTTAACTGGAGACAAACGGGAAATCAGGAACAGACAAGTACCGTAAATTCCGGACTATAGAGCCCACCTGATTATAATCCGCACCAACCACATTTTAAGAGGATAACCGCTTTTGTACTTACACAAGCCGCACCTGTATATAAGCCGCATGCGCCCAAATTAAAATATGTAACGTAATCATAAAATTAACCCAAACTTGACTTTGAGTCCCGCGGTTTTACCTGAACACAAAGTTCACAGTTTATAAACCACAGCCGGCAAAATAACGGAAAACGATACCGGTAGTTAACATTGGTTGCAGACCTGCAGTAAAAGTAATCCAAGGAAAAACATTTCCAAAGGTATATTTCCAAAGGTAAGGCTGGGAAAAATATATATCCACTATTGTCTGCCGTGTCCACAAACATTCACCTTTACCGGTCCCCACTTCCCGTCATCCCCCGCGTCTGTTACGCCCCTTCTTTTTAATTGGTCAGCGCAAGACTTATCAGAATAAGTGTCCAAAATAAATAAAAATAAATACATTACAAAAATATAGAGTTGCAAATACATATTATACATGGTTACACATATTTACAAAGAAAGACGGTACACCGAGAGAGTTTTCAAAGCTTTAATAATAATATTATAACTTTCATCCCAAACCGTGCCTGTGAAGGGTAGCAAAACGCTACTAGCAACACGCTTGCAACACAGTAAACGGGTCTGTTAAAAAAAACATACCGTACATGTAGGAATCACGGTAAACCGTCCTCATCTTCCTCCTTATAACTGACGTCATTAAAGTCGTCTTACTTCAATATGGGAAAGAGACTTTGTCATATAGACGACGTTCCACGCTCCCTTAATCAAAAACACGCTAGCAACACGCTCGCAAGGAAAAGTTTGCATGCATGAGCTCTGTTTCCTTCTTTATCGGACTGCTCAATTGCGTTTAGCTTGTAAGCTGCGTCATGTGCCTTGAATTCGAGTCCGGAATTTACGGTAGTATTCGGACAAAGGCAGGAGCTAGAGTCGAAGTGCTTGCCTTGCATATGCAGAGGTTTGCTGACGGACTGACAAGGAGTGACTGTGGAGTACTGGGTTTAAATAGGACGGGATTCAATCAGGGAACTAGCAGCAGCTGGCGCCAAACGAGGGGGCACAGGTGAGTGCAATGAGTTATCATGTCAATCACACATGGTTATAGGAGTTGAGTTGATAACAACTTTGCATGTCAACTCATTTTAACAATGTTAGCTAAACTGATAAAATAGCGCTCATAACATTGTAACTACCGCTCTTTCTCTCTCAAATAACGTCTGGTCTGACATTTATTTATTCAACTGCAGTTGGGCAGAGGCAGCAGGGAGGGCAATGGCATAGTTCCAACCCCTCTCCGCTTGTGCCAAGGATAAAGACCACATCAATTTTCATAGACGTCCTGATCCCGAAATTCAAGAAGTCCACGCCCCAATTTTGCCCGGAACGCAACAGTTGTCATTGCGGTGATGTCATCACACATCGAGTCATCCCGACGCTCGATTCTACCCGGGCATAAATCTCCGGCGATTTACGCTTGGGTGGCTCCCGTCTGAAAGGGACGTTGAGATAAATCCCGGATTTACTGGTGTGCCTCCGTCAATTTACGAGGAATGCCGCCCGAAGTGGGTTTTGTTTCTGCGCTTGTGACGCTGGATGCAATTATGAGCTTACGCAAACAGCAGAAGGGACCACAGTAAATTTACTCAACAAGACAAACAAGAATAAGACGGGAGGACGGTTTGGTTTATACTTGTCCCGGGATTTACTCCTTTTGTCGAGCATTATCTGTTATCCTACAGTGAACTAGCACATATCAAACGGAAAAATAACATTTTTAGACGTGTCCAAAAATGTCATCAGAGGAACCTGCGGCAGACCTGTTCGGCATAGCGCCAGCCCAGAAACATGGCAGCCAGACAAACATGCAGGAGTGCCAAAGAAAGCAGAACTCGAGAACTGCCTTCCCAGTCTCTGGTCTTTGTTACCTGTCCCTGATCCACCAGAACCTTCTCCAGGTCCTGCATCTTGGCCTGGCAGACGCTGAGCTCTGCCTGCAGTTGCTCGCGTGTATGAGGAGAAAGGTTAAAAAAATAACAGATTTGTTTGCTATTCATCACATCCACTACACAGCATTATATCCAGACAGAAGAACAGCTTCAGCGACAGACTGCTGTCACTGTCTTGTACCACGGACAGACTGAAGAGATCTTTTCTCCCTCATGCCATGAGGCTCTTTAACTCCACCCGGCGGAGTAAAGGCCCACATTAAACCACACCCCGTACATTGCATATTACCGAATTTTATTGCAATATGTATTCTGTGTAGCACTATCTAGATACTCTATATAACACGCTACAGTGGGCATTTGCACGTCACACTGGGTATTTGTATATTGTATTCTTTTTGCTTTATTATTGTATTGTTCTCAGCTCAGGGATGCTGCTGGAAATGTGAATTTCCCTTCGGGGATGGATAAAGTATCTATCTATCTATCTATCTATCTATCTATCTATCTATCTATCTATCTATCTATCTATCTATCTATCTATCTATCTATCTATCTATCTATCTATCTATCTATCTGTCTGTCTGTCTGTCTGTCTGTCTGTCTGTCTGTCTGTCTGTCTGTCTGTCTGTCTGTCTGTCTGTCTGTCTGTCTGTCTGTCTGTCTGTCTGTCTGTCTGTCTAAGCTATGTGCTAGGGATGCACTTAGCTGCTTTTTTCAATAATTATTCGTTGTATCACATGATTTATGAGCCACCAAGTCGTTAAATCAATGCAAATTAGAGTCGTTGTGACGCTGGGAATTGTAGTACCGCTTTGGTCCGGAAGAGGGCGCGAAAACGTTTAAAACAGCTGTGTTAAATATTTGTATATACAGTGGAACCTCGGTTCTCGACCATAATCCGTTCCAGAACCCTGTTCGAGAACCGATTTGTTCAATCACCGAAATCGATTTTCCTATTAAAAATAATGTAAATCGTTTTAATTCGTTCCAACACCCTGAATGTTTACCATGAATGTTTAACGTAAACATGAAGCTAACCCAGGCTAATCGTACGTTCGCGTTAGCGTAATCTTCCGTACGAAGGATTATGCTAACACGAACGTGTAAAAACAAAAACATCAGGTCGTTTACAAGTCATTTAGCACCCGGGTCTCCACAACAAGTGGTGAGCGGTTCATTGGAAAGGGGGCTCCGTTCCAACACCCTGAATGTTTAACGTAAACTTAAAGCTAACCCAGGCTAATCGTACGTTCGCCTTATCGTAATCTTATGAATAGGATTTCTTACCTTTGTGGTGGTCAGCAGAAGGCGCTTGCACACCTCCTTCATATTTGGCTATTATTTATTTTTTAAATGCAATAGTTGTACGCACTACTTTTCTTTTTTCACCTGTAGCAACTTTGCTGCTTGCACTGACTTTCTTCGGAGGCATAATAAGGGGCTAAAATACCCGTACGCCGCTCAGCATCGCACCCTAGCGTACGCACTCACGCATTACCGCATTAATTTTGGGTCGGACACTGATTTGTTCGAACTGAGAGGCGTTCGAAAACCGAGGTTCCACTGTATATACTTCAAGAAGTTTAAAAAGTAGCAAAGCAATATAGTAACTTACTATGTAGAACTTACAAAATACTACCTGTTTATGGCCATACAAACCTGTGTCAAGGACCAGGAAGGGAGGACAGGACCCAATTCCGTTAGTTTTACTCAGCTTTATTTAGAAGGAGGAAAGGGCTTGCACCCACGATCCGGTGATCGACAATCACGGGTAGCAGATCGCTAGGAATGCGGAACTGGCACTTCCGAAAGCAATATCGAGAGCTAGGAAAAAAACAGGTCGATGGCCGGGACGGAGGAGCAAAACCGTAACAGGTTGAGAAAAGAGGTCGGCAGCGGGAATCAGACGGAAAACAGGGCAGGATGGAGTCAGGAGTCAGAAGAGCTTGCCTTGCGTGTAGCTAAGGTTCGCAGACGATCTGACGCTGGGAACCGAAAACCGGGGGCTTTAAAAAGTAACAGGGAGCCAATCAGCGCCCAGGGCTGTTGGTTCTCACATGGAAGACCGCCTAGGTCTGTGAATAGGTCATTTGACACACACTCTGCTGCAACAGCACTGACTGTACCCCCTGGTAAAGTTGGTGAAAATGAATTTCAATCATCATTAGCATTATTAATAACATGTTATAGTACTCATTACCAAAACAAAGTAATTGCATTCCTTTTTAACGCATTTGTCCCAACACTAATTACTACACAACCCATGGGGGCGTTTTCATTTTTTGTCTTTCGTAACCTCATATTATTACCCAGGAACTCATTTGTTCAAACTTGCTTTGGTTCATTAGCGTAGCACATTAGCGTACGTCGCTGCAACTCGTTCATCAGCCTAGCTCCTTTCCTCCCCACTCGGAAATCAAATCAGCCATTTTGACACTTTATCAGCGGAAGCCAGTGGGGTGAAAAGGACATCTGCAAGTCTCTGCCAATGTTGTCTTGCTTACATAGCAACATTATGGCTAGGGCAAGCTAGCTAGTTTTTGAGAATTCCAGTTCAAAGCACTGTTTTCTTGAACCTTTTCAGAATCAAGGCTAAGTTTTTGTTTAAAAACTGTTTAAAATTTGAATACTCTGCTCCCCTTTGGTGCTATAATACCTTGTTTTTCAACCAGCTTGGACTCTCGTCCAGTGTGCCTGTGGCTGATTACTGGAAGAAAGCAAATATACTTAACAATGGCATGCTTTTTTTTAAGATTGGGAAAATTTGTGAGACACAGTAGACATGGTCTCTGGCACAATAGTGTGCATTGGCAGACTGGTTTGGAGGGTTCGACCTGAACCTCAGCCCGTTCGTTATACAGTACTAGGAAAGGGAACCAGGAGATGTCATATATTAATCACTTAATGTCACAAACCAGGACAGGAAACAGGAATGTAGAACCCAATCGCGTAACGTACTCACAGTTTATTTGATAGATGGATAGATAGATGGATACTTTATTCATCCCCGCAGGGAAATTCACATTTCCAACAGCATACCTGCACTGAGAACAATACAATAATAAAGCAAAAAGAATACAATATACAAATACCCAATGTGACGTGCTAATACCCACTGCAGCGTGTTATATAGAGTATCTAGATAGTGCTACACAGAATACACAATGCAATAAAATTCGGTAATATGCAATGTAGGGGGTGTGGTTTAATGTGGGCCTTTACTCTGCCGGGTGGAGTTAGAGAGCCTTGTGGCATGAGGAAGAAAAGATCTCTTCAGTCTGTCCGTCGTACAAGACAGTGACAGCAGTCTGTCACTGAAGCTGCTCTTCTGTCTGGATATAATGCTTGGAGAGGAGAAATGGCGAACACTCGATCCAGGGATCGATGATCGCGGAAGTGGATTGAAATCCGAACGAAAGAATTGTCAAAATCGAACAGATCGGGCCAAAAATCAAACACAGGCAATTTACAGAACTAGGCATTTCACACAGAGTTTAACAGGAGTTCTTGCAGACGCTCTGACAACTAACGGCTCAAAGGACTGCGTTTAAGTACTCCCAAGGAGCAATCTGTCAACGCGTTTCAGCTGGTGTCCAGGGGCGGGGCCAATTGGGTGCTGTGGCAACCGGACAGAACCTGGCGCCACACGGCTGGGACCAATTGGGCGCCAAGGCAACCGTGCCACTTAACCATTTACTGGATGCCAGAAAGATTAAATACACAACTATGGAGTCTTTTTCAATATGATGACGTCTGTCTGATCTAAAACAGTCTAGTCTTAGTCTTGGCTACCCTCCCACACAGGGGGACGACTAAGCTTCACCAATGTGCCACCACTTGTTTTAAATTGGTTTGGAGTAGATCATTTGTGGAAGAGTGCTTATCGATGTTAAAGTTAAAACTTATATAAACTCTATGTTGGCAGAATTACTCAAATAAAAACAAGCATTAAGGTAAATAAAATTCCCAAGCGGGAGAGCCCTGTCGGGTGGCCATTCTAGGCAAATGCCTCAGCAGAACTGACTCCTCCCGTGTGAGAAGCTAACTTTATTGACACAGGAAACAGAAAAATACACATGAATGAGACTTCAAAATAAAAGAATACAAGACTGATAAACGTACAAGAGATGCAATTAGACTGATTATTGAAACGTTACTTAATGTGTGTGTGTGTGTGAAAGATTGTTTTTATATTTAGGAATATAAAAACAAGTTCTATTCACACAGTGAATTCTGAGAAATATTACAACCAAAACGACCAACCTATCAATCGATCAGAAGGCAACAAGCAAGGACAAGTCACTGCAACCTAGTAGGTCAGCTCAAGTCTTTTATCTAAAATCTGTGAGGCCTAGAAACACCAATCTAAAAATCCTAAAGTAGTCATAATTAAAATGAAACAGTGACCGTTGACTTTCAGTGCCACTCCTCTCCAGCTCACTCACAAAGGCAGCGGTGGCATGAATAATGCAGCACTTCACTGCATTGGCCATTTGTGTGATGTTTGCACACAGACTCGCCACTTGACATTAGAACGAGTGGGCATAAGATCTGAGACGGAATAAGCAGAGGAGAAGGAGCTGAACCCCTACGATTATCTCACCATTCGACCTCCTCGTCTTTACCACGCAGTGTTTCATACGATCTAAATTCAATTTTGATGTAAAATGTAAGAGTAAACAGGGTAAATTAGGTTCTTGAGTGACATTTTTTTCCTGCAGGGGTGTTCTTTTAACTGATTGGGTCGGGGGTGTCACGGGGCTCGCGCTTGATGGATGGTGCAGGATTTTCCCCTCAGGCAATCAGTCCAGAGACTTGGTAGCAACAGCACGCTTCTCCTGTATGAAGTGTTCTGACTTTCATCGCAAGCTTGATTACGACTGTGGCCATACTTGCATTACCGCCTATTTATTAGTTCAACATTCTTCAATATGGAGATGGACAGGGTTGGGTAGGGTCACTTTAACTGGATTACTTTCGAATATTTTTGGATTACTCCAATACCAAATATGCTAATAAAAGGCAAAAGAAACTAAATATGAAAAAAATTATGACTCACAACACATGGTAAGCTTTCTCTCCTGGCTTTGATCTCTTTGATCTCCGGCAAAACTAACATAAAATGCGACAGAAACAAAATGAAAATAAATCCAAACAGCTTGCCAATATTATTTTTGCCGTTCCATGTATTCCGTTACTCCCCAAGCCTGCACAAAATTTAGTAATTTTATTCATATTTAGTTTCTTTTGTCTTTTACTAGCATATTTGGTATTGGAGTAATCCAAAAGTAATTGAAAGTAATCCAGTTAAAGTAACCCTACCCAAACTTGGAGATGGATCAATTATCAGTTCTGGAGTTAAAAAAAAGATAGATTTGATACTTGACTGGAATGAGAAATCATTGACATGATGTTTAATGAATTCTTCCAAAACTATTTTTTAAAATAGCCTATATATTGGGCAGCACGGCAGCGCGGTGGTTAGCGCATGTGCGGCACAGTTCATGTCTTGGGAACCTCCTGCGTGGGTTCAAATCCAGCTCCAGATTTCCTGTGCGGAGTTTGTATGTTCTCCCCGTGCTTGCGTGGGTTTCCTCCGGGCACTCCGGTTTCCTCCCACATTCTAAAAACATGCATTTCAGGTGGATTGGCCGGTCCAAATTGTCCTTAGGTGTGAATGAGCGAGTGAGTTGTCTGTCCCCGTGTGCCCTGCAATTGGCTGGCAACCAGTTCAGGGTGTCCCCTGCCCACTGCCCGATGATTGCTGGGATGGGCTCCAGCACCCCCGCGACCCTACTGAGGATAAGCGGTGTAGCTGATGAGATGAGCCCATATATTATATATTAACATATATATTAACATATTTCTATCCTACAGTTTATGAATGACGTAGATTTCTGTCAAGGTTGCCGAGGCGCCCGATAGGCCCTGCCCGTGTGGCGCCAGCTGCAGCTTGTTGACAGATTGGCTCCCTGTCAGTATTTAAACTCTGTCCTGTCAGTCCCCTTTTGTCGGTCCGTCTGCGAATCTCTGTTTTTACACGGCAAGCCCTTTTTCGCTTATCCCCTTTTTTGTCTCCTGCTACGATCTGTTTTGATCTCGACCACGTCTGCTCTCCCATCCCGAATTATGACCTGTTTTGATCTCGACCATGTCTGTTCTCCCGTCCCGAATAACGATCCGTTTTTTATCTCGACCACGTCTACTCTCCTCTCCTGGCTTCCGACTTGTTTCCAATCCCGACCACGTTTTTGCTCCCCTATCCTGGCTACTGACCTGTTTTTTCCGCCCCCGACACCGCCATCGCTCGCCACAGAAGTGCCACTCCTGCGTTCAGAGCGATCACAGGATCATGTGTGCAATCCTTTCCCTTCTTCCCAATAAAGCTGTGAGAAATGTTACGTGAGTGGGTCCTGGTTCCGTTCTGGTCCTGACAATTTCATGTTGACAATATATGTGTATTGTTTGTTAATGCTACATCCATTGCAACTCTGCCATCCTTTTTATTTTTTTTCCCATTTTATTTTGTATTTTATATTATACTTTGATTATTTTATTTTTAACTTTATTGTTTTGTAAATGCAACATCCATTGCAGCCTGGTCATCCTGGAATGGGTATTATCTCATGTGCGGTCCCCTCTCAAGGTTTCTTTATTTTCCTCATGTTGAGGTTTTCGAGTTTTTCCTTGCTCTCATGTAGCTTTTAGATCAGGAGATGGTGTCATAATAGTCTGTAGTTTGCAATAATCTGTCCTCTGTGCAGCCTTTTGAGACTCCTTGTGATTAAGGGCTATACAAATAAACATGACTTGACTGTACTGTGGGATACAGTCAGTGCTGTCACAGCAGAGTGTGCACCCAATGACCTATTCACAGACTAGGTGGTCTCCCATCCAAGTACTAACCAGGCCCTGCTTAGCTTCCCAAGATCTGGCGTTCTCAGTTTTGTATGGCCTTAAACATGGAGGATTTTGTAAGTTTTACACAGTAAGTTATTATACTGCTATGCTAATTTCTAAACGCAGATCATTTACCCTTTGAGAGTCCTTGTGATTAAGGGCTATACAAATAAACACGACTAGACTTAAAGAGAATACCCAACGCGACATTCATGCAGGTTATTTTCAAATCCATTGGTTCACACGGTAGCAACCTATAATTTTCACGACTTTCCGCAAAAAACTCAGGCTGGGTTTAGTATAATAACACCCTTGTTTTGCATGTTGCATGACCCGATGACACATGAAAAACGCTTTGCTCATCCGAGTGAAGGTAAACTGTGAGCCCTAATCCGAAGAACCATCTCATACTCGGTCGGGCAGACAGGCGGCCATGATGAATTATCAACGTTGCCAATCGCAAACACAATGCACACATGCATGCTCGTACGCAATAATCCCTCTCTCGGTTAGTCATCTATCCCATCCTGTTCGTTGTATGTCGCTCCAATGGATTTTGGTCGCGGTGACAGATGGTGGGAAATGAGAGGGGGAATAACACTGAAAATAAAACGGGGACTAACAAGGGTCCAGTGCAATGAATAATGTGACGTAGGGGTCACGAACTGCTATAGACAGTGGTAATGATGCACTTACAACTTTAGCCAGTCTACCTTTTGCCTTTTTATCCCGGCATTGTTTTTAATCTTATTTTTCTCTTTAAGATAGATAGATAGATAGATACTTTATTCATCCCCGCAGAGAAATTCACATTTCCAGCAGCATCCCTGTGCTGAGAAACAATACAATAATAAAGCAAGAAGAATACAATATACAAATACCCAATGTGACGTTTTACACGGCAAGCCCTTTTTCGCCTATCCCGTTTTTTGGTCCTTTTTGTCTCCCGCTACGATCTGTTTTGATCTCGACCACGTCTGCTCTCCCATCCCGAATTATGACCTGTTTTGATCTCGACCATGTCTGTTCTCCCGTCCCTAATAACGATCCGTTTTTGATCTCGACCATGTCTACTTTCCTCTCCTGGCTTTTGACTTGTTTCCAATCCCGACCACGTTCTTGCTCTCCTATCCCAGGTACTGACCTGTTTTTTACGCTCCCGACACCGCCATCGCTTGCCACGGAAGTGCCACTTCCGCGTTCAGAGCGACCTGCTCCCCGCGACCAGCGATCACCGGATCGTGTGTGCAATCCTTTCCCTTCTTCCCAATACAACTGTGAGAAATGTTACGCGCGTGGGTCCTGCAGGGAAATTTACATTTCCAGCAGCATCCCTGTGCTGAGAAACAATACAATAATAAAGCAAGAAGAATACAATATACAAATACCCAATGTGACGTGCTTATACCCACTGTAGCGTGTTCTATAGAGTATCTAGATAGTGCTACACAGAATACATATTGCAATAAAATTCGGTAATATGCAATGTAGGGGGTGTGGTTTAATGTGGGCCTTTACTCTGCCGGGTGGAGGTAAAGAGCCTCATGGTATGAGGAAGAAAAGATCTCTTCAGTCTGTCAGTGGTACAAGACAGTGACAGCAGTCTGTCGCTCAAGCTGCTCTTCTGTCTGGATATAATGCTGTGTAGTGGGTGTGATGAATTGTCCATGATTGAACGCAGCTTTTCCAGTGCCCGTCTCTCAGCTACTGTTGTCAGGCTGTCCAGCTCTGTGCCCACAACAGAGCTCGCTTTCCTCGCCAGTTTATTGAGACGAGAGGCATCCTTCTTCATGACGCTGCCTCCCCAACACGCTGCCGCATAGAAGAGGGCGCTTCCCACACCTCCTTCATGCTGTTGTTCTGCAGCTTTTTCTCCAACTTTTACGTCATAATCGCGAGTTAATTGTGGAGTGACAGGTCTAATCTCGTAAAGAACCATCACCATATATTAGCGATGTCAATGTCAAGAATTCATTATATATACAGAGGTAAGTGCATTTAGCAATATCATAATTCCAGGAAGATACCTTAATAAAGGCTGACATCGACACTGATACAATACCTAGAACCGGTACTCTTCCATCTGTACTATTGTAGCTTAAACTTAAGTAGACGCTCAAAATAGGGAGAAAAGACATCAATGGATTTTGAACAGGAGGACACGGCAGGAAGCCTACAGATAAGGAATCCTTGTTTTAAGGCCCTCCCCTCAGCTCTGTCTTTTGACTAAATCTTCAAGGTTACAAAAGCAGATCAGCCCTAAGCGGTGCGCATATCAAAGAACAGCACCTTGATTGGCCGATAGCGACAGTGATGTAATAGTCAAAAGAGTGAAAAAGGTGATAATAGAACTGGCATCCTATTAAATCTCCTATGCAAGTGTCGAATATTAGAATCCGAATAAACTTTCGACTAATTTTCCATCAATATTGCTTAGATTTTTTCCTCTATCAGCTGTTTACTGGTCACCTAACTAGGTTACGTGTCTTTATTTGAAAAAAATTCCCACCTAAATTTATAATTAAATACCGCCGATGTACCGTAGGGCTTTGCATATACTCCTTTTACTGGAAAAAGGTTTATAAGCAGCTTCTCTATAATTTTTTTCTAATTCGGCCTCGATGACATTGCTCAGATGGATGGACATCAAAGAGCAATGACGCTGAGCTTGAAGTGATTTCGTTCCTTGATTTGTGTTTTGTGACTAACTCGAGGCGGGTGGACATTCAGAGGCCTTTTCAAACCATTTATCTCATCCCTAATTGGCTAGTTCGTGCCCTTTTCTCGATTAAAATGCTTTCAATGAAGTGAAGGATAAAATTGAAAAGATTAGGGTTTGGATATACAGTGGCCCTTCTACATACAAGCTACTCGAGTTACGAGAAATTCGAGATATGATATTTCTTTCAGCAAAAAAAAAAAAATTCAACATTAGTGAAACAAATCCAAGTTAAGATCATTTTCAGAGGCTACCACTAGAGGGCCTAACACTTGAGACTGCTCACTGGCAGCATCAGCTCATCACAGTTAGCATGTGCTCGCATGTTTGTGTTGTGTATTCTAATAGCTTTGTATCTTCTTTTTGCGACCCTAGCCATGAGTAAAATTAATTCTAAGTATTCAGTAAGTGCCTGCTTATCATCAACAGTGTTGGGCATGTTACTTTAAAAAATGATTAGTTATAGTTACTCACTACTTCTCATTAAGTAACTGAATTACTCTATGGTAAAATTAAAACTAGTTACCGGGGAAAGTAACAATTTGTGTTACATGAAAAGGAACTAATGTCAAACTATATGTCAAAGTATTGTAAGTTATAAATGTAACCGCGGTGTACCTGTCCCACCAAAAGATCCACATTCACGCTGGACTGGATGATGAAGTTTTTATTACAGTTTCTCCAGATGAAATGAGTCACAACATTAGCTTCTCTGCTGGCTTTGATCTCTTTGATCTCATTGGCAGCTCTCTCTGTAGACTGCCCAAAGCATATCAAAGAGCTTTCTTTTCAATTTACATAAAATACATGTTAGAATATCACAATACATTTTTATATCCATTTTAACAAGATACTTTTAACAAGAGATCGTATCATGTTTTTTTTTTTAACGTTTACAATGAATTCAACATATTTTTCTTTAGTCTGAATTTTAACCAGCATCATCCACAAATGTTAACTTAAAATCACAGCTCAAAAATTAACATTTATTTTAACTTGCTGCTACGTTGTGCTCATTTGGGACTGGTTTGCGTTCGCATTAGACCTTACAGTGCCAAAAAATCGGCGAAAATTCGGAATACCGCGTTTACTTGTAGAGATGGGAATCCCGACTATTTCTTTAGAACTGTCTTTTTCCTTTCTACTGACTAAAAAGAACCGGCTCTTTTGAATTCCGAACTCTTCAGGTTGTTTTTGTTGCTTTAATCCCTACATTACCAATTATCATGTAATGCCTGGAATGACTTAAATAGAGGGGGAACATAAAAAAAAACTGAAAAATGAAAACAAAAAGAAATTACAACAATAAAAGGAAAAGGACATGAAAAACGAAAATGTTCAGAAAAGAGGTCGGAGCCGGAAATCAAACAGGAATCAGAACAGGAGAGAGTCAGGGTCGGAAAGCTTGCCTCGCGTAGCTGAGGTTCGCAGACGGACTGACAACGGGTGACAGGAAGACAGGGGTTTAAAAAGAGACAAGCAGCCAATCAGCGTCTGAGGAAAAACTGAAATACAAAATACTTTTAACCATTTTTTAAGGCAACAACACAGAATCTAATTATATGCATATTGACCAATCAAAAGACCAAAAAGGCATCTCAAAAGGAGCCAGCTGTTGATGGGTGGGAAGAGCCGGCTCATAGAGATGTTTTGTTTGCTAACGACGCGAGTCGGGTGCTATCACAACTCAGCCCTCATCGCCATTTCTTTCGGCGCATTTGTAAATACTATATTCGTGATCACTATTTGAATATATAGTAGTTGCTATCTTGAACACAGCGTCATGTTTGCTAGGGCACGCCGCAGTAGGAGTTCTGTAGCTAAAGTAACTCAACGCTTTTGACCTTCAGTAACGATAACGGCGTTATAACGGCAGAAAAAATACTTAGTTAGATTACTCAGTTACTGAGAAAAGAAAATTATGGAACTGCGTTATTTATAATGGTGTTCCCAACACTGTACTAGTGATTATTCATCAACAGTCTCTTGTTCTCCCTCACTCCACCACCACAGAAACACCTTTATTAGCATTCTCCAACTTCCTTATTGGTAACGCTCATAATAAACTCGCATCTTATTTCATTGATAGTATTTTATTGATGTTATTACTGTATTTCTACACTCAATTACTATTTGAGTGTGTTTTTAGTGATCAAGACGATACACTTATTAGGTATTTAGTGTTAATTTGGCTGATTTTGGAAGGCTGGGAACGGATTAATTCTGTTTCAGTCGTTTCTTATGGGGAAATTTTATTCGAGATGCGAACAATTCGACATGTACTCCAATCAGGAAATAAATTCATCTTGTGTGTAGAGGGGCCACTGTATCAAATTTTTCAACCTTTAAGTGCTTATCAGTTGAAGATCTAAAGACCTTTTTGGAAGCATTTGAACTTTGTAACTGTCTTTGCAGAGACTCGGTTTGAACTGACGGACGCACGTTAAAGGTTATTTCGATGAACTTGTGCTTTCTGCCGTTGAAGGTCAAGTTTTCCTGTTTGAAAAGTCTTCAGGTTATGTCATTGCTAGCCTCTCTGATCACCGTCTTGCTTTTTGAAGGCCACGAGTGCCAGAACTCCTCACCTGGAGCTTCTCAGTAACCCCCTTTGAAATTCCCTTTAAAGAGCTTCTGGTCTTATCAGGCAACACCAGTTTTCTGACTCACCTACTAGTCCATTGACTACTTCGAAACTCATGATATCTTAAAATAAATTGGAACAGTTTTATCCTTCCCTTTCATGATGCCAATCACTATAATGACCTTTACTTTGGCGCTCTCCCTGGGCTGCTGCCTTTTATTCTTCTCTTGACTGTTCTTTTTCCTTTGGATTAAACCCCAACCATGTAAATATATCTGCTTTTGAACGTTGATTGTATGAATACAAAGGAAATGAACACATACACTTATGCATTTATTTGTTTATTTTAATTAAGGATTGGACCACATGATACCATGCAGTATATATATATATATATTGGGATTTATTTAAGAAATGTTGCAGCTAAATGTTATTCAGGCATGAAAATATCTCACCTTTTGGTGAAATTTTCTGGTTTGAAGACAAAAAGAGTACCGGTAACCTATGTGAATTGTGTAGATCCGAGGAGAAAATTCGTACAGGGGCTTCGTGAGATTCCGCAGAGAGTGAATTGAGTGTTTAAGGCAACGCGTTTGAGTTCAAATCAATGGAGCGGGAGTACTGTTTTTTTTTGTTGCTGTTTTACCTAAAAAATAAGTTGCGCATCATAATCGAGGTTTCACGGTATATTACCACATTTATACAATAGTTAATCTGTCGAAAAATATCACTGACCAAAAAGGCCAAACATTGGCAGCAACCGGAATTGTACCCGGGTCACATTGGTGAATCCTAACCACTAGACCACCAGTCATTTAGATGTTTTCACACTATTTTTATTCACGGTATCAGAGAAAAATGTCAAGAAAATGAAGAAAACAGAAATTAATTTAGAAATAAATATATACCGTAAAATTCGGACTATTGATTGCACCTGATTATAAGCCGCACCCAGTACGCTTCTTAAGAAAAAAACATTTTGTACATTCATAAGCCGCACCTGACTATAAGCCGCATGTTCCCACATTGAAACATGAGATATTTACAAAGAAAGACAGTGCTCAGAAGGAGTTTTAATAATATACGGTACCGATAGGGCACTGGACTTTTATTATAAAAAAAAAAATATGTGTCTCTACGATGTCACTGAAATACGTCATGCCACATATCTTTGGAAAGCTTAAACTCCCGGGATTCAAGATATGCCGGCCATTTCAAAATATACTCAATAAAGAAACATCAGCATCAGTTTGAAACAAGATGATCACTGAATAAGCCGCAGGGAAAAAAGTAGCGGCTTATAGTCCGGAATTTACGGTTCTTTCTTACCTTGGAGTGCCATTTCGAAGCATACAATTCGTTACTGCATTGTTATATATTCATTTAAGCAGCTGACTTGTCAGATTACCTCAAGTGAACTAACGGTATTGGCATTGACATTCCCGGTATGGGGTCAGTGTCGGACCCCGATCAAGTTTATGACCTTTTAAGCTGCCGTTTCATCACCGCTGTCTTCAGTTCAGCTAACGGCGCAGTCCATTGTGAAGCGACAGCCCGCACTCCAACATGGCTCCCGATCGATACGCCGGTCTCATTGAATGTTGCTCCCTATGCGGAGTGGCGCCGCTTTCATTTGTGAACCATTTGAGAAAGTCCTAGCAATGCGAGATTTTTTTTTTCTTTTTTGAAAGGTTTGCAGAGGATGAAATATATGGAGGGACCCAGTTTTGTTTACAGCTAGGGTTGTTAGAGAGCCCCCGGTGAATTCTCTCTGCAAAGAAAGCGGCGGGTTTTATAATACACAGACTGGCCTGACAAACACCTGCGTCTGTGGAATCATAACCGCAGGCTATTGTTTGTATAATATTTTATATAGATTTCCCTCAATGCTGTTTCTTCAGAGATTTCCCTCTACAAAAATGTATTCAGTGCTATACCGCCAATGTTCCCTCTAATTATCCACGGGTCTGAGCGTTCACACAAAGTCGATGAGTAGCGCTTGAAACAACAGTGAGCAACCATAATCCCAAGTGTGGCAAGATAATTCATTATCAAACATGTCCAAAACTTGACATCAAGTTACATTTTGCTGAGTTTCCGGCAATGTAAAATTATTTTTCTCTTTCGCACGAATTGACTCATGTACTATTGCAAAGGTTGTACGGCCTACAAACGTCGTTTGTTCTTACAATTCTTTCACAAGATATCCATTTATTTTTATTTCCTGATTTTGTCGCATAATATTAACATTTTTGGGGGCTTATTTAGTGAGTTGTAAGAAACAGAACTGTACTTAATCACATTTTTTAGTGGAAGTACAGCATTGGCAACAAGATTCCCTTGATATAATTGGAAATTATTTGAATGCAACAAAAACTTTTTCTTCTTTTTTTAGTGTTTTTTTTCTACTTTTTTTAAATTCCTTTAAAAAAAAATCTCATTGTGTTTATTTTTTCCCAGCTGTTACTTTTTTCTTTTTGTTCTCTATTTACTTTTTTCCTACATTTCCCTCTTTTCTTTTTTTCTGGCTTTTTCCTAAAATTTTCCATCTTTTTTTCTCTTCCTTTTGTTTCTTTTTTTCTCAGCTTTTCACTACTTTTTCATTTTGTTATTTTTTTCTTTTTTTGTTCTATTCCCCCCTTCCTTTAAGTCATTTTGTGCAAAATTTTACATAATATTTGGTCATGTTGGGATTAAAGAAGCAAAAACAACCTGAAGAGCCGTTTAGGACCCGAAAGAGCCGGTTCCTTTTAGTGAGCCGAGCCGAAGAAGCCGGTTCCCCGACAAACTCTAATAACTTTACTCAACTTCGTTCTCCTTCGACTCGACTTCAAAATACCGCATTAAGAACACAACGTCAGGGGAACCCGTGTATTTTTACCTTCATGCACTGTAACTTTGACTTGAGTCGCTTCTTAATTAGTAATTTTGAGCCCTCATTTGTGTGTGCTGGCTAGATTTTCTTGTGTGCTGAGAATGTGCAATTGCACATGCGCGCAGCTTAGAGGGAACACTGTATACCGCATTGAAAAATCTTTAGTTATAACTACTTGTGTCTGTCATTAATGCTTGAATTAAAATAAAAACACTTTTCAAATAGTTTGTTACACAGTGTTATGAACTGAAAAATGAGGTACTCCCCACTGTCAGAGACAGAACAAAAACAGGACCCAATCGCGTGACGTTCTCACTCAAGCCTTTTGTTTTATGGGAAATGGGGAGTCATGCACGTTAAGAAGCCGATCTGGCGTGGAAGGACAGGAAGCCAGAGACCAACGAGACTGATTCCAATTGCCCGAGTTGATATCAGACAGATGTGGTCGATACTGGACAGGAAGGGACAGACAGGATTGACAACGAATCAGGATATCGATAACTAACAGGAGAAACTAGACGGGAACGGAAAGCGGAGAAAATAATAAACAGGACCAAAATAGACGGAAACAAAACGGAAACCCGAAATTAAACAGGACAAAAATAAACGGGAACAATACCGGACTGAAGATATCAACAGGAAAACAGGACCAAGTCAGAACCCAAGTCTTGTGGGGCAGAAGTTCGTTTGGCGGGCTGACAACCGAAGCAAGAGAGCACTGAGCTTTATCTAGACAGAAAGTCAATCTCTCAACAAGCCGCAGCTGGGCCAATTGGGCACCATGGCAACTGTGACACACACGGGCGGGGCCAATTGGACACCATGGCAACCGTGACACACATGGGCGCAGCCAATAGGGCGCCATGGCAACCATGACACACCACTACATGGCTACTCTGGCTAGATTGGCTTACACAGTTGCTAGCAACTAGTAATGTTTAGTATGTGTAAGGGTTGTAAACATACTTTTTTGGGATAATGTGCTCACAGAAGATTCACCTTTTGTGTATATTTCCTTGAAAACGTATGATTAGTTAACAGTTATTAAATAAAATGGTGTAGAGTAATCGCTTTATAGTATCTAATTCGTAGCGCTCAAGGTTTACCACCCGAATTAATATGACATAGCCTCGTATTGTATGTAGCATTTATCACAAAAAAAGCAATACTCAAAATATATTTACATTTTAGATTTAAAATTTTATTTTTGTTTTTTTTAGTTTATTGATATGGATAATGAATGATCAGTCTAGAAGGAAAATAGTAGAGGCACACAAATAAATAATGCACATATTTGATACTTACAAACTACATTTATTGAAAAATTGAATCAAGCGAAAGAATAAAAGGACAGATTTTACCCAAGCCCTCGCAGTCTTAGAAAATGGGAACAGGGGAAGAGATTTGGTAGCAATAATGAGATTACTGATCCATTAACCTGGTTAAGATGATCAACTTATTTAAATGATCAGGAATTACTTTCATAGCGTGTCAGAATTGAAATATTATTTGCCCAGCACCATAATGGTTTGTTGTGAAATCCTTTTTGCCTAGCAGCACGTGGGGGGGAAGCAAAAAAACATATAAGGGGTGGGGGCCCTGGCATGCAACTATGAAGAGGAAGCCGGATTTCTTCTTCTGGGTGTATGCTGGGTGAGCTCTCACAGCGCCACACGCCGATAGTGGTGGAAAGAAGCACTACAGTACTGTTTTGTACTCGGAAAAAGGTGCACAATACAAAATCGAACTTACAGCAATCTCCGGCTATTTTTCGACATCCCTAAAAAATGTTCGTATCTACCATTTTCGTAACTCGAATGTTCGTAAGTAGGGGAGCATCTGAAAGTACTTTTGCAACACAGTGTTGGAGTTTGACATGTGTAGAATCTGTGTCATGATTACTGATGCGAGGCACTTGAGTCTGTTCCTTTGGCGCCAAATGCCTCAGACGCTGATTGGCTGCTTGTCTCTTTTCAAACCCCCCTCTTCCTGTCACCCTTGTCAGTCCGCCTGCGAACCTCAGCTACGCTAGGCAAGCTTTCCGACCCTGACTCTCTCCTGTTCTGATTCCTGTTTGATTCCCGGCTCCGACCCCTTTTCTGAACTTGACTCCCCCCGTCCCGGCCACCGATCTCTTTTTACCCGCTCTCGACACTGCCATCGCTCGCCACGGAAATACCACTTCCGCGTCTGAGCAACCTGATACCCACGACCAACGATCTACGGATCGTGTATACTACCTTTTCTTATCTTCCTAATAAAACTAAGAGAAACGCACGCAAGTGGGTCCTGTCTTCGTTCTGGTCCTGACAATCCGTGCAACAGATACGGCAATTTAAATTAATTTAATTTAAATTGTGATAAACACAACTTGTCTATTGGTACATTATAAATAAGTAAATGTAGTTTTAAATACAATTTTAATGGTTCAAAATCGAATACTATTTATTTCCAGGGTTGGGTAGGGTTACTTTAACTTGATTACTTTCAATTACTTTTGGATTACTCCAATACCAAATATGCTAATAAAAGAAAAAAGAAACTAAATATGAATAAAATTACTAAATTTTGTGCAGGCTTGGGGAGCAACGGAATACATGGAACGGCAAAAATGATGTTGGCAAGCTGTTTGGATTAATTTTCTTTTTGTTTGTCGCATTTTATGTTAGTTTTGCAAGAGATCAAAGCCAGGAGAGAAAGCTTACCACGTGTTGTGAGTCATCATTTTATTCATATTTAGTTTCTTTTGTCTTTTATTTGCATATTTGGTATTGGAGTAATCCAAAAGTAATTGAAAGAAATCATGTTAAAGTAACCCTACCCAACCCTGTTTATTTCTCTCCTTGCAACAGAGTACAATTACATTTGGTTTTGTATCCTGACAAAGTAATCCCATTCCATGTATTCCGTTAGTACCCAACCCTGATCAAGAGTTGTCAAGTCAAGTCATGTTTATTTGTATAGCCCTTAATCACAAAGAGTCTCAAAAGGCTGCACAGATCAAAGACTATTGCAAACTACAAACTATTATCCCCTCATCTAAAACCTACATGAGGGCAAATAATACACATATTCTCAACATAATAATAATAATAATAATAATAATTTCCTTGTATTGTCATTCTGTGTAACAATGTACACAGAACGAAATGTCGATTGCATCTGACCCGATGCAGCCGCAGCCAAGAGAGGGCGCCGCCGACCACTTTTTAAGTCTTAGGAATGACTCGGCCGGGGCGCGAACCCGAACCTCCCAGTCTCAAAGCGGGCGCCTTACCATCTAGGCTATAGGTTATTCATATGCCATAGAATAAAAGTGTGTAAATGATTATATCAAGAAGAAACAAAATACACACAAATATAGGTGAAGTGCATTTATTACGAGTAAATGAGGAGATATATATGAAGAATCCATAGAATTATGGGTATATATACAATACGACTTGACAGTATATTTCTTAACTGATTTAATTTCATGGGAAACTTTTTAGTATTGCGCAAGTGTGGTATGGCTGAGAAGTCTGTTGAGCCCTAAGGCAGAAACAGCTTGAGGTTTTAGTAATAAAGATTTTTGTCTCTGCAAGAGAAAATTGCCTAACTGTTGCCAGGCGCTCTTCCTCCAGAATGTAGACATTTTAATGACACTGGCACATAAAGATAATGCGTCTATGTCGTCGGACAAATTCCGTGTGAAATTGCATCTATCGTTCATGTCCGATTCTCATGCAGAAGTCATCTCACTCTTCCTTCGTCTTTCTGCCAACGGCAATCCAAGAGCCAAGGCGATCAATATTCCGGCGGCTACCCAGAAAGGTCATAAGCAGTGTTCCCTCTAAACTGCGCGCGTGTGCAATTGCGCACTCTCAGTGCACAAGAAAATCTAGCCAGCGCACAATAAATGAGGGCTCAAAATTTCTAAGAAGCGACTTAAGTCAAAGTTACAGTGCATGAAGGTAAAAATACACGGGTTCCCCTGACGTAGTGTCCTAAATGCGGTATTTTGAAGTCGAATCGAAATAGAACGAAGTTGAGTAAAGTTAGTAGAGTTTGTCGAGAACTGGCTCACTAAAAGGAACCGACTCTTTCGGGTCCTAAACGGCTCTTCAGGTTGTTTTTGCTTCTTTAATCCCAACATGACCAAATATTATGTAGAATTATGCAAAAAATGACTTAAAGGAAGGGGGGAATAGAACAAAAAAGAAAAAAATACCAAAATAAACAAGTGGTGAAAAGCTGAGAAAAAAAGAAACAAAAGGAAGAGAAAAAAAAGCCAGAAAAAAAGAAAAGAAAGACATGTAGGAAAAAAGTAAATAGAGAACAAAAAAAAGGTAACAGTTCGGAAAAAGTAAACACAATGAGATTTTTTTTTAAAGGAAATTTTAAAAAAAAGTAGAAAAAACACGGAAAAAAGAAGAAAAAGTTTGTGTTGCATTCAAATAATTTCCAATGATATCAAGTGAATCTTGTTGCCAACATTGTACTTCCACTCAAAAATGTGATTAAGTACAGTTCTGTATCTTACAACCGACTAAATAAGCCCCCAAAAATGTTAATATTATGCGACAAAATCTATCAGGAAATAAAAAGAAATGGATATCTTGTGAAAGAATTGTAAGAACAAACGACGTTTGGAGGCCGTACAACCTTTGCAATAATACATGAGTCAATTCTTTCAAAAGAGGAAAAAAATTTTGCATTGCCGGAAACTCAGGAAAATGTAACGTGATGTCAAGTTTTGGACATGTTTGATCATTAATTACCTTGCCACACTTGGGATTATGGTTGCTCACTGTTGTTTCAAGCGTTGCTCCCCGACTTTGTGTGAACGCTCAGACCCGTAAGGAAAATTACAGGGCTAGTCGCTTTGAGCTACGCGTTTAGCTCCAGATGCCTTCGAGCGTTCCTTGCACAGATGGAGAAGATCTCGTATGCTTTTTAGCATTTGACCCACCACCTTGTCCAATGTCCGGCGGCCAGTTGTGGCAGTTCGGAATAGATTATCCACTTTATGGGTGTGCAGTTTAGACGAAATGCCCGCGGAGGGTCTTATTTTAGGGGGCTCACATACTTTTTGGTCGTATTGGCCATGATTACTGATGTGCCCGCTTATTTGGCGCCAATCGCCGCATGTTCTGATTGGCTCCCCGTCACTAATTTGAACCCACTCCTGTCAGTCCCCTGTTGTTGGTTCGTCTGCGAATCTCCGTGATACAAGGCAAGCCTTTTTCGACCCTGACTCTCGCCTGTATCGTTTCTGCTACCGTTTTTGCTCCCGTCTGTCCCCCGGCTTCGACCTGTTTTTGATCCTGACCACGTCTGCTCTCCCATGCCAACTTATGACACGTTTCTGATCCTGACCACGTCTGCTCTCCCATTCTGGCTCACGACTCGCTACAACCCCGACCACGTTTTTGCTCTCCTGTCCCGGCTACCGACCCGTTTTTTTCCGTCCCCGACATCGCCATAGTTCTTCACGGAAGATCCACTTCCGTGTTCGGATCACAAGCCGAGTACGAGAGCGAACACCGGATCGTGGGCCCTTCCTCGTTCCTTCAATAAAACTTCTGGTAAAAGTTACGCAAGTGGGTCCTGTTTCTGTCCCGGTCCTGACAGTATTATGACAAATAATGTTGTATTAGATACAATTTGTGGCCAAATTTTAACAGTTCTAGGACCAATGATGACCAACCCACAAAATGAAAAAATAAAAATCTTACTATGTAGGTCACATGTGTTACTATACTATACTATTTTATACTCTACTATATGTCACGGTTGCCATGGCGCCCAATTGGCCCCGCCCGTGTGGCGCCAGCTGAGGCTCGTTGACAGATTGGCTTCCCTTCTATTTAAGCTCAGTGCTCTCACTCACCCCTTGTCAGTCTGTCAACGAACCTCTCCACCCACAAGCTGTGGGTTTTGACTCTGTCCGGTTCCTGTGTTTCCTGTCCGGTATTGTTCCCGTCTATTTTGTCCTGTTTAATATCAATATTCAGTTCGTTCCCGTCTAGTTTGAATTTGGCCAGCGATGTTTTCCGATTGATCCATCATTTCGCAAAAACTGTGGTATAACCGTAAAACCTTGTGTTGTATCTCAAACGAATAAATACTGCATACATTTCCAATTCTATCCAGGTATTAGACGGGCTATGGGACACAATTTCCAAATTCTGGCCAATTGATTACTGATGTGATGCACCTGTGCCCGCTCCTTTGGTGCCAACTGCACTCTGAATGGCTGCCTGTCACTATTCAAACCCACGTCTTTCTGTCACCTGTGGTCAGTCCGTCTGCGAACCTCAGTGTACTCTAGGCAAGCTTTTTCGACCCTGACTCCTACCTGTTTTTGCTCCTTTCTGTTCTCCTGGCTTAGACCCGTTTTTGATCCTGACCACGTCTATTCTCCTCTCCTGGCTTTCGACCCGTTTCCGATCCCGACCACAATTTCTGCTCTCCTGTCCCGGCTCCTGACCCGTTTTTTCCGTTCCCGACACCGCCATCGCCCACCACGGAAGTCCCACTTCCGCTTTCAGAGCGACCTGCTTCCCGCGTCCAGCTATCACCGGATCATGGGTGCAACCCTTTCCTTTTTTCCAGTAAAACTGAGAGAAACGTAACGCAAGTTGGTCCTGTCTCCTTCAACTTAAGGTTTTCAGGCGGACATTATAGTCCAGAAAATACGGTAGCTTGAAGGTTTTGGAGTCATGGAAAATGACCAGGTTTCGAATTCTGTAACGATGAGCGTCCTGTTCCTATTTGAGTGTTGCGGGTTTTCCCCGTTCCTTCCTCCTTTTGCGCTTTCAATCACTCCAGCAGCCTCCCGATAGAACACTCTAATACACAGGTGTCAAACAGGCGACCCGCGGGCCACATTAGGCCTGCGAAGGGATTGAATCCAGCCCGCGGGACAACACTCAGAGAAGCGCAAGAGAAAAACAAGCTGCAGGTTGAAATATGTCAACTTGATGTTGCCAAAGCCAGGTGCCTCGAACAAAGACAATGGACTTGTATCTCTCTCTCTCTCTCTCTCTCTCTCTCTCTGTGTCTCTCTCTCTCTCTGTCTCTCTTTGTCCCTCTCTCTTCAACCCCTTTTCTCCCACTCTGTCTCTGTCTCTCTCTCTTCCACCCCTTTTCTCCCACTCTGTCTCTGTCTCTTTCACTCTCCTTTTCTCTTCCTTTGTTGCTCTTTGTCTCTTTCTCTCTCTGTGTCTTTGAACCTCTTTTGCTCTAACTTCCTTTTTTCCTTTTTTCTCTTTTCCCTTTCTCTCTTCCTACCCTTCGCGCTTTCTTTTCTCTTTTCTCTCCTTCTGTCTTTCTATTTCTCTTTGGATGTCTTTCTTCCTCTCCCTTTCTTTTCCCCCTCTCTCACGACTTTTTATCTTTTGTTTCTCACGCTCTCTCCCTCTCTCTATTTTTCTTTCTTTGTCTCGCCCTTTTTCCTTTTCCCTCTCTCTTTCTCTTATTACTTTATCCCTATTTTTCTTTCTCTTTAATCTACTAGTCCGGCCCCCGACAGAATGTTTGTTCTATCGTGTGGCCCCCGAGTAAAAATGAGTTTGACACCCCTGCTCTGATATATTTTGATTCCATTTTCTCACAATATGACTCAATAGAGGAAATTCAGAAGGAAGAGGAGCTAGGGGGATGGTGCAGGGGGGATAAGCAGTCGGCTTCCTAGCAAAGAGCCTCATAAGGGAACAGGCATGATGGGAGGGAGTTTAGAGAAAGAGTGAGGAGGGTTTCCATAGGAATCCCTTTGACTTATTCATGCAGCAGCGAAGACGATGGGACTGTCCTGACCTCATTATGCAGGTTTTTTTTCCCCTGCACTTGAAAGCTTCTCTTCCCTCCATCTTCTTTTTTTTCTAACCGAGCCGCTCCAGGGAAGCCATGCCATGCTTCATTCATCCAGAATCTACTCCTCTTCCTCTCATCATTAATCCTCTTGCTTTCCTTGTCGTTTTACTCGTTTTAATTTCACGGTGATTTAAAGGGACCGCGTGCATTATACGAGGACTCGACGTCACTGTGTCGTGCAACTGAAAATGAGTGATAAACAGCACGAAGAGGAACACAAAGTATAGGAATTCAAAGTGAAGGTTAACGTCACAAGCCAGAAACGCTGACAGGACCCAATAGCGTTCGTTTTACTCAGTTTTATTGATAAAGAGAGAGAGCAGTGCTTGCTTCCACGATCCGATGATTGTCGGACACGGGTAGCTGATGGCAGGAACGCGGAAGAGGCACTTCCTGTCAGGGCGGACCAGAACAGAGCAGGAGACCCCAGAGCGTTCGTTACAAGTCTTTTATTTGGGGAAGCGTACAGGGTTAGCGGGAGACGCGATGACCGTCGAACGTCAGCAGCAACGCCATGAAGACAACTTCGGAACACGTAGCCAATCGTAGCGTGGGACGGAAGCAGGTCGAGTTTACCGGGACTGGAGAGAAGATCGTAGCGTGGGACGGAAGCAGGTCGGATCGGAGGCAGGCAGGCAGATTCAGGTAAACAAGAAGACACAGGTAATCGGGAGAGTCATACGGGGTACAGAAGTATCCTCCGACCAAGAGGTCTCCGCGTAGCATGCTTAAAAAGGGAACATAAACCAATCAGGAAGCGCATTCCAGCGCGCCAGATGATTACCCCAGGTGGCTCCACTTGGGTAATCATGACACTTCCGTGTCGAGCGAGGGTAGTCGTAGGCAGCGGGAAAACAGATCCATGGGCGGGACGGAGGAGCAAGAGCAGTAACGAGTCCAGAAAAGAGGTCGGCAACAGGTATCAGGCAGGAAACAGGGCAAAACAGGTCGATGGCCGGGACGGAAGAGCAAGGCAGAAACAGGTCCAGAAACAGGTCGGCAACAGGTATCAGGCAGGAGAAAACAGGGCTGGAGAATGTCTGATAATACAGAGCTTGCCTAGCTGAAAGCATAGGTTCGCAGACGGTCTGACAGCTTCCTCTTGGAAGACGGGGGTTTGAAAAGAGTCAGGGAGCCAATCAGTGACCAGGGCTGGTGCCCCGAATCAGCAATCATGACAGTTAAACCGGCTTTGACTTTGAGTTAAAGCGTTATAACCTTAATCGTTTGGGTTAAAACACCATTAAAGCTTTGTCTCAAGCATCTTAAAGCGACATTGTGTGCTATCTAGTGCCTCCTAGTGATGAAAAAACATACTTAATTAAAAAACAAAACCATTATGGATTCAAATGATAAGTTAAACTACATGAACACATTTACTAACTTGTAAGTCTATTGTTATAGTTCATTTATTTTTCCTTATTGCTTAAATAGATGCTTTTTTTTTCCATGAATAAAAATGTTTTTTTAACCACTAGGAGCCGCTAAATAATACAGTTATACCCTTGAAAATTTCAGCTTCTTAGTATATTTTCTTCAATGTTTCTTCTGCTCAAAGTCTCCTGTTCATTTTTTTTCTAAAAGATGCTGTCAGTCATTCTTGACTTCCTTAAACTGATAAATATTTCCGTAAATTCCGGACTATAGAGCGCACCTGATTATAAGCCACACCCACCACATTTTAAGAGGATATCCGCTTTTCTACTTACACAAGCCGCACCTGTATATAAGCTGCTTAATCACATTTTTTAGTGGAAGTACAATGTTGGCAACAAGATTCACTTGATATAATTAGAAATTATTTGAATGCAACACAAACTTTTTATCCGTTTTTTTTCTACTTTTTTTTTTTTAAATTCCTTTAACAAATATCTCATTGTGTTTATTTTTTCCGAGCTGTTACTTTTTTCTTTTTGTTCTCTATTTACCTTTTTCCTCCATTTCTTTATTTTCTTTTTTTCCGGCTTTTTTCGAAATTTTTCCTTCTTTTTTTCTCTTCCTTTTGTTTCTTTTTTTCTCAGCTTTTCACTACTTTTTCATTTTGGTATTTTTTTCTTTTTTGTTCTATTCCCCCCTTCCTTTAAGTCATTTTGTGCATAATCTTACTTAATATTTGGTCATGTTGGGATTAAAGAGGCAAAAACAACCCGAAGAGCCGTTTAGGACCCGAAAGAGCCGGTTCCTTTTAGTGAGCCGAGCCAAAGAAGCCGGTTATCGACATGCTCTACTAACTTTACTCAACTTCGTTCTACTTCGACTCGACTTCAAAATACCGCATTTAGGAAACAACGTCAGGGGAACCCGTGTATTTTTACCTTCATGCACTGTAACTTTGACTTAAGTCGCTTCTTAATTAGTAATTTTGAGCCCTTATTTTTGTGCGCTGGCTAGATTTTCTTGTGCGCTGAGAATGCGCGCAGCTTAGGGTGGACACTGCTCATCAGTACCGTGGATCTGGCTTTAATTAAAGATAATACTTATGGTTTGTTTTTAAAGCCTTTAAATATTTTTTTTGAAGAAAATGGCTTGTTTTGTTTAGCTTTGCCGCATCCCGCAGCTTCATCGGCCTCATGATGCTCAGACACGGAGACTGGACCTTAGGCAGGAAATTAAGGAGCTTAGACTCATTAAACGGTCCTACTGAAAGATGCCGATTATAATAAATCCCCTGGGAAGGAGGAAGGGTGTTAAAGAGGGAGGGATGTAGTCGTTGTGGTAGGCCATGGAGCCCTGGGGGCCACTTTGGCTATTGTTAATAGTGTTTTTTTTCCCCCTCCTGCATCAATGAAGTATAAGACTATATATAGTATACATACTTGGGGCATCTAAACCATTAGGGTGGTTGAAATTTGCACACATTTCAGAAAAAGCTGGAACATCTTTTAGAGCACAGGTGTCAAACAGGCGGCAAGCGGGCCAGATCAGGCCCGCTAAGGGATTGGATCCGGCCTGCGAGACAACACTCAGAGAAGCGCAAGAGAAAAACAAGCTGCAGGTTTAAATATGTCAACTTGATGTTGCCAAAGCTAGGTGCCTCGAACAAAGACACTGTACTTGTATTTATTTCTCTCTCTCTCTCTCTTTCTTTTCTACCCTTTTTCTCCCACTCTGTCTCTGTCTCTTTCTCTCTGTGTGTCTTTTAACCTGTTTTGCTCTAACTTCCTTTTTCTCCTTTTCTCTCTTTTCTCTTTCTCTCTTCATACCTTTCACTCTTTCTTTTCTCTTTTCTCTCCTCTCTCTCTGTGTCTCTCTCTCTCTCTGTCTCTCTTTGTCCCTCTCTCTTCAACCCCTTTTCTCCCACTCTGTCTCTGTCTCTTTCACCCTCCTTTTCTCTTCCTTTGTTGCTCTTTGTCTCTTTCTCTCTCTGTGTCTTTGAACCTCTTTTGCTCTAACTTCCTTTTTTCCTTTTTTCTCTTTTCCCTTTCTCTCTTCCTACCCTTTGCGCTTTCTTTTCTCTTTTCTCTCCTTCTGTCTTTCTATTTCGCTTTGGATTTCTTTCATCCTCTCCCTTTTCTTTTCCCCCTGTCTCACGACTTTTTATCTTTTGTTTTTCCCTCTCTCTCTTTTTCTTTCTTTGTCCCGCCCTCTCTCCTTTTCCCTCCCTCTTTCTCTTATTTCTTTATCTCTTTTTTTTCTTTCTCTTTAATCTACTAGTCCGGCCCCCGACAGAATGTTTGTTCTATCGTGTGGCCCCCGAGTTAAAATGAGTTTGACACCCCTTTTTTTAGAGTGTGTGTTTTTTAGCGCCTTGTAATGGTAAAAACATTTTAAAAAACAATATTGATTCAAATAACTTTGGCCGCTGGGCACAGAAAGCAAGATTAGGAAGTGGGGGCTTCCTCGATGTGTGGACAAAGATCTGATCAAAGCCAACCTTGCCATCTTATGGTGATTCTTAATACTGAAATCATTCCCGGATGCTTGATATTCACAGATGAGCTGTGCCAAATCTTTTATAATAGTTCTTTAAAATAGAAAAATAACTAAGACACACTTTTACATTTGAAGGAAACCATTTCACTGATGTGGCCCTCAGTGAAACCGAGTTGGATTCATTTGACTTAATGATATTCCTTTTGGTTTTGTGTCTGTTAGGGTTTTAAGGACACAATCCCTGGAATGGTATTACAACAACGTGAAGAGACGATTCAAGAGGTTCGGCAGCGCCAAGGTCTTGAAGACTTTGTATAGGAAGCACATTATCGAGAGAGGAGCGCTATCTGATCTCCCAGGTAAGCTCATCCTTTAGCTGTCAGCAGGAAATCCTTGAGTGTTTGTTTGTTTGTTTGGCTATTCCCTGCTGGCTCATACGCGCAAAAGGCTCCATCCGTTTTCTGCTCTGTCGTGGGTAGAAGCCATTTTTTCATCGATGCCCCTCCCAATCGTATTGTTTTGACCCGGCTGCAGCATGATCAGTCTGTATCCACAGGGCATTATTTGCCAAGCCCAGTAGGCTGGATTAAATGGATGAAGGGGGCACTGAAGGGATAAATCAGGTCAGAAATTGAGATCAACCGGATGTAGGGATGATTCAGGACAACTAAGACTGTGAGACTTGTGCGTTATAAGAATGATTATCATCATCATGATTTTCAAAATAAAAGGCCTAATATATCCATCGATCCATCCGTTTTCTGCACCGCTTATCCTCAGTAGGGCAATGTTCCCTGTACTTTTCCACCGGTCTGAGCGTTCACACAAAGTAGGTGAGCTACGCTTGAAACAACAGTGAGCAACAGCAATCCCAAGTGTGGCAACTTAGTCATTATCAAACATGTCCAAAACTTGACATCACGTTACATTTTGCTGAGTTTCCGGCAATGCAAAATTATTTTACTCTTTTAAATGAATTGACTCATGTACTATTGCAAAGGTTGTACGGCCTACAAACGTCATTTGTTTTTACAACAATTCTTTCACAAGATTTCCATTTCTTTTTTTTCCCTGGTATCTTTTGTCGCATAATAGTAACATTTTGGGGGGCTTATTTAGTCGGTTGCACGATACAGAACTATTTAATCACATTTTTTTAGTGGAAGTACAATGTTGGCAACAAGATTGACTTGGTATAATTGGAAATTATTTGAATGCAACACAAACTTTTTCTTCTTTTCCCCTGTTTTTTTAATTCCTTTAAAAAAATCTCATTGTGTTTATTTTTTGCTAGCTGTTACTTTTTTCTTTTTGTTCTCTATTTACTTTTTTTCCTTTGTTTCTTTCTTTTCTTTTTTTCCTTCTTTTTTCTCTTACTTTTGTTTATTTTGTTCTCAGCTTTTCACTACTTTACTGACACTACTACTAAGTCATTTTGTGCACAATTGTACATAATATTTGGTCGTGTAGGGATTAAAGAAGCAAAAACAACCTGAAGAGCCGTTTGGGACCCGAAAGAGCCGGTTCTCTTTAGTGAGCCGAGCCAAAGAAGCCGGTTCTCGAAAAACTCGACTTTACTCAACTTCGTTCGATTTCAAGATTGACTTCAAAATACTGCATTTAGAAAACAGCGTCAGGGGAACCCGTGTATTTTTACCTTCATGCACTGTAACTTTGACTTAATTTGCTTCTTAATTAGCAATTTCGAGCCCTCGTTTTTGTGAGCTGGCTAGATTTTCTTGTGCGCTGAGAATGTGCGGGCAGTGCAGCCTAGAGGGAACATTGGTCGCCAGGGTGCTGAAGCCTATCCCAGATAACTCCGGGTCGTGGGCAGGGGACACCCTGAACTGGTTGCCGGCCAGTAGCAGGGCACACAGAGACACACAACTCACTCGCTCATTCACACCTAGGGACAATTTGGTAAGGCCATTTAGCCTGACCTGCATGTTTTTGGAATGTGGGAGGAAACCCCTGCAAGCACGGGGAGAACATGCAAACTCCACACAGGAAGGTTTGATCTCATGACCTCAGAACTGTGCCGCTGTGCTGCCAAGTCATAATATATATAAGATTAATACTATGCATAGTTAAGGGATCCCGGGGATCCTTGAAAAGTCTTAAAAGGCATTGAATTCTAAAAATAAGGCCTAAATTGACATTAAAATGTCTTAAATCCAATTTTCAAAGTCTTAAAAATGTGAACACATTAATACTTTTTATATTTGTTTGAAATGAAAATATTAAGTACCGTATTTTCAGCACTATAAGGCGCACCGTGTTATAAGGCGCACCTTCAATGAATGATATATTTAAAAAAAAAATCCATACATAGGGCGCAGCGCATTATAAGGCGCCATAAGTGCATGCTGGTTTAAGATCAGGTAATTGTGCAATTTTGTAATTGTAATCCTGTTCAGTCCTTCGAGACATTTTTGTGATTAAGAGCTATATAAAAAAATGTGACTTGACTTGACTTGGCTACAGTAGAGGATGTAGTTACGTTATGCAACCATTAGATGGTGGCGCGCTAAAGGGAATGTCAACAAAACAGTCAGATAGGTCAGTCAAACTTTATTGATAGATAACAAACAAGCTTTCCACAACTCCATTCACTCCCAAAATGAAAAAACAGCTGTTTTATTATTTTCTCTGAGGTAAAGCATTTTCGTGACACATCTTTAACATCTTTGAACAACAGCAAGGCATAACATTTTACTTTTCCTTCATTTAGTCAATACGCAAAAAAACGTCTGATACTGTTATGGTAAATTAAACGTTAGTAATTGCAATATAGTAACACTCGTAAAGTGCAAAAACAACAAGTGCAAAACAATAAAGCAATAACATAATAAATGTAAAATGTAAAACGTAAAACGTAAACACACACCAAGTAGGACAACCCCTGAATTCTTTAATGTTAAGTTCCCATGCCAGCGCTGTTGCCTTCATTCGAATAGTTATTGTACTGACACTTCTACTTGCTGCTCTTTGTTGAACAACCCACTGTTCAAGTGTGTCCTCTAACTGGCCATCTTGCTTTATTGCCACGGAAACTTTGTTTAGTCTTCCTTACTTGGCGCAGCTTATCCTCATGCTTCCTCCACTTCCGCACCATCGATTCATTAATGTTGAACTCTCTCGCTCCTGCTCTATTTCCGTGTTCTACTGCGTGACTGATCGCCTTGAGTTTAAACTCTGCGTTGTAAGCGTGTCTCTTAATAGGAGCCATTTCAGGGTCTTTATATGAACTCACAAATAAAAGAGAATCGTTGTTTAATATTTCCCAGTATGTACAGCGCACTTCTACGCGAAAAATGGAGTCGGTGGCTGCTTACCGTAAGTTGCGAGACCTGTCGCGGCTCAATATTGATCCATATATAAGGCGCACCGGATTATAAGGCGCATAGTCAGCTTTTTTTTTTTAAATCAGATTTTATGTGCGCCTTATAGTGCGGAAAATACGGTACTTATAAATTGTCCTTTTTAATCATTCGCAGATTTATGAGTGACCAAAATAGCAAAACTGTCAAATCGGTGATGTGATTTCAGTCGGGCCTTTCAGGTCAGATGCATGTCTTGTGTCTACCCACAGTACACATGGCAACTTCAGACAGAGCAATTACTTTGGACTACGGAAAGCACGGGGATTCAACAAAGGGGCAGCACTGCGGTGCAGTGGTTAGCGCTTGTGCGGCACAGTTCATGTCATGGGAACCTGTCGTGGGTTCAAATCCAGCTCTAGACTTCCTGTGCGGAGTTTGTATGTTCTCCCCGTGCTTGCGTGGGTTTCCTCCGGGCACTCCGGTTTCCTCCCACGTTCCAAAAACATGCATTTCAGGTGAATTGGCCGGTCCAAATTGTCCCTAGGTGTGAATGAGCGAATGAGTTGTCTGTCCCTGTGTGCCCTGCGATTGGCTGGCAACCAGTTCAGGGTGTCCCCTGCCCACTGCCCGGAGATTGCTGGGATGGGCTCCAGCTCCCCCGCGACCCTAATGAGGATAAGCGGTACGGCTGATGAGATGAGATGACATACGGGAAAGAGTCCACATTTTGGCTAAAAGGTGTACCAGGTAATGTGTGCGAGACACAATGTATTGTGTGCAAGAAATATTTGTGTTTTTACGATGTGTTTCAATGAAGTTTTTTGTGGACTTGGTCGTAATGTCTTTGGATTATAATATCACTTATTATATGTGCGAGTCCTGGAAAACAACCATATAATAAAAAAAAACACGTTGTTGACTGGCAGAGAGGATTGGCCTTTACCGAGAATGGATTAAAGTTTAAAAGCGCCCGAGAAGTGAAAAGCAGGCCAAAGTCGAGCGTTCAAAGTAGTTTTTCGATTTTACACTAAGCTAGGAAAAACGAGCCGTTGTATCTCATATCGCATAAAAGTGCCATTTTTGAGTTGACCTTCTCATCGAGCAGATTGTTACGCTTCACTGAATGCTAAACAACCCCGAAAGAGTTTCTTTGAGGACCTGTGGGAGTGAGCTACAAAAGTGAAGAAAAGTGCATTTTGTGCTACTTTCCTTCGTGGCTCAGCAAGTTTTTAAATATATCCATCCATTATCTGCACCGCTTATCCTCATCAGGACCACGGGGGGCTGGAGCCCATCCCAGCTATCTTGGGGCAGTGGGCAGGGGACACCCTGAACCGGTTGCCAGTCAGTCGCAGGGCACACAGGGACAGACAATTCACTTGCTCATTCACACCTAGGGACAATTTGAACCAGCCAATTAACCTGACTTGCATGTTTTGGGAATGTGGGGGAAACCGGAGTGCTGCAGAAAATCCACACAAGCATGGGGAGAACATGCATACTCCGCACAGAAAGTTTCGATCTCCTGACCTCAGAAATGTGCCACAGACGCGCTGACCACTCAACCGCCGTGCTGCAGTTTTTAAGTAAAAATAAAGAAAATATCTAATTATCAGGAAATATATTTAATGACCGATAAGTTCATAGTTTTTACTAGTGCTCCATGATTAACCTGAATCTAATCAATATCGCGATGTGACGTAGTGCGATAGTGTAACTGTCATGCGCTCACTCGTTCTGCCCCAGCTGCCACTCGTTCCCTAATTAGTCCTCCTGCTATTCAAGCACATTATTCTCGTTCAATCATGGTCAGTCCGTCAGCAAACCTCCGCACCTGCAAGGCAAGCACTTTTTTGACTCTGACTCCCGTCTGTACCGAGCTGTACCCGTATCCTGCCCAATTCTGTTTCCTGTGTCGATCCCCGATCCAAGCTCCGTTCTACCGTCCCAGCTACCCGTATCCTGCCTGATTCTGTTTCCTATATCGATCCCTGGATTCCAGCTCGTCCCGACTACCTGACTTGTTCCGATCTCCGACCACGCTCCGTGCTCCCGTCCCGGCTGGCCGACTTGTTCGGTCCACGAACATGTCTCGACTCTCAGGCCCTGCCTGTCCGCCTCGCCATCTGTCATTGGCTGCGGTTGCTTCCTGTTCCACCTATCCAGCGAGCACTAGATCGCTGTCTTTTCCCCTGTCCCTGACTGCCCCGATTCACACAAAGCATTGTGTGAAACATTACACATTTGGGTCCACTGCTTGTTCCGGTTGTGACAGTAACCGCAAAACGCTGCGTTTTTTTCAATCATAGTTTGCTGGAGTGTTCTTTCAACAAGAATTGTCCCTTTTTGTGGTTTCACAGCACCGGCCAATCAGAAGCAGGTTTTAATGGCACCGACCAATAAAGGCCAGGCAAAGTTTGCACGACGTGTGTGCGTGACTTTGATAGGCTGCTGTAAGCTGCCAGTCAGTCAAACTGCTCTTTCACAAATGGCCGCCAAAACAAGCAACAAAGCTTGTAACTTAAGCAGCTTGTTGCATTGAAAATAAAACCATTTATTAAATCGGACACTGAGGAAAGTCAGAAGAGCGGGTGCTGCCTGGATTTTTATCACGTCCGGGAATTGAAGCTAACAGCGAGGCTATCAACTGTCGAACGTGGCTAGTTACCAACGCCAGATCCATTACCCATGAAACAGACAACCTGGAGCTACCACTCGTGGAAAACCGTTACCTTTGTGACTCTTGTTTTTTAATCATCACAAAAACCACACAGAAGTCAGCATGTAGCTAGCCAGCCTCTCTCTAAATCGTTTTCTTACACTGAAAGGAGTAGCCGCCCCAATTTTTTTGTACTTTTGTATAACAACAATAATTCCAGTTTATCAATTACCATTCTGTTTTTAATTGTAGATCTATGGGTTTTTGGTTAGTCATATACTCTTAGTTTCTATGGACATCCTTTCGAGGTATGTTTGCATGCCACTGTGGTTAAGTTTTCCACAAAACAAAACACAGAAATGCATTTTTTGTCATAATTTGCCCATCACCCTCACCTATGCCCGCTTGTTTGGCTCCAGCTGCTGCTCATTCCCCTCCTATTTAAGCTCAGTACTCTCATTCACTCCTCGTCGGTCCGTCAACGAACCTCCGCACTTGCAAGGCAAGCATTTTGACTCTGGCTTGTCTGTTTGGCATCCTGTATGGATCCCTGATCCAAGCCCTGTATCCTGTCCCTTTATCCTGCTCGTTATCGATCCCGTCCGTCCGGTATCCTGTATCAATCCCTGATCCAAGTCCTGTTATCCTGTATCCTGTATCCGGTATCAATCCCATCTGTCCCGTCCTCACCTGTAACTTGCTCGTCGGTTCCTGACTTCCCGATCGTCTCCGCCTACTTGGCCCGTTTTTGCACATTGACCACGCTCCATTCGCCCGTACCGGCTACTCCAGTCGTTTCCGCATTCCGATCACGCTCCGATCTTGTGGGCCTAATTCTTCTCCTGCCCAGCGATTGCTGAATCGCTGGCGTTTTTTTTCCCGCGCCTGACTTCCGCAATGAAGCTTGTTGTGAAACGTTACGCGTTTGGGTCTACCCTCTGTTCTGGCTCTGACACTTTTCTTGTAAATCCGGCTCTTCATAAATGTACTCAAGTAAAGATAAAAGTATAGGGATTTAAAAATACTCCTTGAATGTACTCTGTTACACCCCCCCTCTGCCAACTCGGCATTAAAAGTGACAACTGTAGCAATAATTGGACGAGAAACTGCAAAAAAAAGGGACCAGGAAGAAAAAGCTCTCGACCTTTTTGGGCTAAAAACCGATTTAGCTTACTTGGCATTCACTGTCAGATTGAATTACGCACATTTCGCTGATTCCGCAACTGATCCGGTGCCAGATTTTCAAGAAGCGGTTTCTGCTGTCTCGTGATGAATTGATATATTTCCCACAATCCTTTTCAACATAATGACGGGGTGAGGATTATCATTTGATGTGTTATATGTTTGGCTCGGATCGCATACAATTTAGCATGTTCTGCAAATGTCACATGCAATTTATTGATATTATAGGGACTGGGTGTATTATCTAGCGCCTACTAGGGGTTAAAAAAATCATAATTTAAGAACAATATTGATTTTGATAATGAAAACATATTATCTGCCATCTTGTCGCTATGGGTACCCATGAGAAACAAAAACTTGTCCTATTTTCTATCGTTCTTATCTCTTTTTTGTTTGTTTTAGTATACTTTTTGTTACTTTTTTCTTTCTTTTTGTCTTTTTTTTCATTTTTCCTGCTTTTCTATTTTGTAATTTTCCCTTTTTTCTTTTTTCCTCTTTCATTTGTTTTCCTTTTTTTTACTCTTTTTCAGTTTTTCTGGTATTTTTCTTATTCTTTTCTTTTTATTGTCTTTTTTTTCTTTCAGTATACTTTTTTTTGTTGCTTTTTGTCTTTATTTTGTTCTCGTTTTTTTCTGTTTTCCTGCTTTTTCAGTTGTACTTTTCCCCTTTTTTTCTTATTTTCCCGTAATATTTCTTTCTTATTTCCTCTTTCATTTATTTTCCTTTTTTTCCTCTTTTTCTGTTTTTCTAGTATTTTTTTATTTACTTTCCTTTTTATTGTCTTTTTTTCTTTCACTGTACTTTCTTTCTTTTTTCTCGTTTGTTTTTCTTTTTTTTCCTGATTTTTTTCTCTTGTACTTTTCCATTTTTATTTTCTTTATTTCTCATTTCCTCATTCATTTACTTTGTTTTTTCCTCTTTTTTGTTTTTCCAGTATTTCTCTTTTTCTTTTCGTCCTTTTTTTATATATTTTATCTTATTCCGTATTTTCGTTCTTTTTGTTTTCTTTTCCATTTATCTGTGTGTGAATGTGTAAGTGTGAAGTATGTTGTAAAGCGCTTTGGAAGGTCCTTAGTGACTTGAAAATCGCGATATGATTGCAGTCCATTTACCATATTCTTCCCTTTTTCTTTCCTATGTTTTCCTTTTTTTTTCTTTTTATTTCATCTTTCTTCGCAAAAGGTTTGGCTAAATAAGGTAAAGCAAAAATGTTGCAGTTTGGTCACTGAAAATAGACACTTAAAATCAACCGAGAAGACCTTTATGGATTTTAAACTTGCAAGAACAGGGAGAAAAGCCTTCAGACAAGGAATTCCAACCCGTTCTAACTTCTCTTTTTTTTAAATATTCAAGGTTACAAAAACCCGTTTTTCAGTTGCACTACAAACTACAGTGACGTTGTGGGGTCTAATACACACTGTCCCTTTAAATTACTAAAGTCTTGGTAATCACAGCTGTTGTAGAGACGGACTGTATCACACTGTGAATAATTTAGATTTTTTTTCTCCTCCGGAGGTTAACGCTGTACCACCCACGATATCAACAGTTCCCCTGACAGACCATTCGAAATGAATATTTCACGTTTTTCTCCGTCATTGGCACTGAATAAATTAAACATACTTTGTGACATGTAAAAGGGCATGGCATTTTCTTAGCCAGTCAAGATGGGTGAGTACAAATACATGGAATCGGTATTGATGCTTATACAGACGCTGCTCTACTTACAAACAATTGTACGTAAGTTGAATTTGTTCATAAGTTGCTTCAGTGCTATATTTTGTATGTTTAAGGTTTATATAAGTATGTTTAAGACTTGTATAAGTAACCTGTATTGTATTGTACTAAAAAATAAACATTTCATAAAATAATATGCTCTATACAGATAAAGTTGAGTTCAACTTACTTTTGGAAGATGAACTTCAAGAATTAGGCTATTTCCTCTTCCATGGTAGAAAGTGGCCAAAAAAAAAAACCATTTCAAATGAAACGGCTCGCCTGTTCTTTACACTTTACACCAACTATATTAAATGGATGCATGAGATATTAAACGATAAAAATGTCAAAGTTCTTTGCACGCTGAGATACAGTATCGAATGTTTATACACGAACTAGGATAGGAAGGATTTCTTCTTTAGGGTGGATGCGGGGTGAGCTCTCACAGTGCCACATGCCGGAGGCGGAAAGACACACTACAGTACTATCCTGTTCTTTGGTAAAAGATGCACGATGCAAAATTTAACTTAAAAAATGTTCGTATCTACCGTTTTTCGTAAGTCGAATGGTCGTAAGTAGAGGAGCGTCTTTACAAGGTTTTCGGGTCTTGCAATAGTAGGTTGTACCAGCATTCAGGAACCTGGAATTAAAGGAATGGTAAAATTCTTTCAAATGAATGAAAAATTATGGAGAAATATTATGTTGTGAGTCAAAGGTATTTTGTTAAAAGGTCAAATTCTGTTTACAAAGGTTCTGAAGTTGTCACAATTGATAATTATTACTCCAACTCAAAAGTTAAACCCTGACAAAAAACTGTAATATATGTATGTATGTATGTAGAATTTCCTACACTGATGAAAAAATACGTTATTACTTTGAGTTATTTGAGTTCTGATATGAATTACTAATCCCAAGAAAATGGAATCAATGAACCAGGCTGTTTGAAATAGAACACAATTTATTAACACAATGAATTGATGATAGGGAATAAAAAGGAGGGGAAGCGCCGGAGATTATGAGTTTTCTACCGCTGAAAGTCTGGGAGTTACGAGCTCAAAAATGAAGTTTCCCGCTACAATGTTTGTCAGTTTGGGGGAGATTCCCTAGTTCAGAAAAAAAACGCTCATCCCCAAGAACCATCAAACATGGTCTTAAATCTGATACTGTCTTCATACTTGTTTTGGAAAGATTTGGTTTTGTGCTCTGAATGGACGCACTGTATGGCCCACGTGCTGAACTCAAGGCCGTGGTGCAAGCCCGTACGGCCGCTTGGCGCGGTCGTCATTCGAGCGGAACCAGCCAGGAAGAAGAAAAGAGGACGAGCTATCAATCAGCTCCTCTTTTTATATGGACCAGGGACGCTTGACCAGATCCAGCCTCTTTGGGCGTGGTCCTATATATCTGAGACCACCAGGATCAGATGATGGTGTTTGAAGTTGCTAAAGTTGTTAGAAAGCCAAAGAAGTGAGAAATTTGCATAATGTTCTGTACTGGAGAATGCCCCTCCAATCAACATAATTACGTACGGTGAAAACATTATTCTATCAATGCATTGCCTTGGATGTTTTAATTACATTCAAAACTTCGTGTTATAAGATTTCATTACATGGTGAATTGGTACATCCGGGAACGGTCCAAAAGGGGATGCCAAAGTGAGTTATTTGAAACAAAGCGGGTGGAAGTCATTTTTGCTGGGCTTATTTGCTATACACCTAGCTAAAATCTCCTTCTGGAGTCTTCTTCATGACAGCTTGCAATTAAGTGGGCGCAGCTTCAGCAGAGCAAGTGAGAAACCAAGTGAAAAAAAATGATTTTTGCAGAATAGCTTGTTTTCTTCCCTCGTCGCTTTTGAAGCGGGCTGATATCCTGTCAGCTGAAACCTTGTTAGGAAAGCATGGTTAATAAGACATTTGCAGCCAGATGTGCAGTTATAATTGAAAAGAAAGCTTCCGGACTTTCAGCTGTCTTGTGGCTGATCCAAACACTGCTGGCTCTTTTCGCGTTTATCATTCAATTTATGAAGTATTTGTACTTTGCTACCAAGTGACAAATAACAAAGGAGGATCTTTTCGAGGACTCGGTACACCATTAAAAAAAGGCATTCATTATTCATTAAACAATATCGATTGCAAAATTAAGCAAATATAAGATATATAGATGGATAGATAGATAGATAGATAGATAGATAGATACTTTATTCATCCCTGTAGGGAAATTCACACTTCCAGCAGTATCCTTTTGTTGTTTATTAACAGGATGGCCACGGGGTGCTGTGTTGTAGTTTAGCAACAGAGGAGTGTATGACGTCACACGCTAGGCCAAAAGTTCGACGTCCCTGCAGCAGATGGAAATCTCTGTGCCCAGGGTGACGCAGATAGCGAGTGCGCCTCCTCTCCGCTTCTCGCAGGCTTTTGTGTCTCTGTCTGTCCTAACAGCGCTGAAGCCGGGTAGCTCCACATTAGCATCCGAAATGCTAGACGTGAGCCACGTCTCCGTAAAACACAGCAAACTGCACTCCCTGTACGCTTTGATGTTTTTCACCAGCACAGCCAGTTCGTCGGTCTTATTTGGTAGAGAGTTCACATTTACCATGATGACGGATGGTACCGAAGGCTTATAACGCTATTAGCCGCTTAGCCTTAGCTCCGGCTCTGCATCCACGATAGGGCGCCCTCATCACGCCGGCACGAGAATTATTCAGGGCAAAGAGTTGATTCCTTGAATAAACGCATTTTTGTGTGTTAAAACCCATAACGATAGGATAGACGTAATCCAAAGTGTGGTTGTCAAACGGGACGAAAAACACCGAAGAAGCAGACACTTAAAACAATAAATCACAATTGTCGCCAATTGAAATAATCTCTGCACATACTAATGATATTGAGTAATCTAAGTTGGAAAACACAAATAATCGATGTTTTTTTTCTCATTCTCTCCTGAATTTGTTTTTTCAATCACATGCCCTCAGATGAGTATAGCATGGACATGTTAGCTGGAAAACAGATGGAACAGTAGCATGAAGCCTTACCTGGACCCAGGTCAAAGTGATAACGATCTAAAAAACTAAACATTAGTAAAGTACACATTTTTCCAAGGGTATGTCTAGGTGTTTCAAAAAGTAATCATTTGAAGACTTCAAAAGGACCAGTGACTGGTGACAAAATGCCGACACATCTTTTCTTTTCAACATTCTAGGTAGACGGAGCATTGAGTTGTTAATTTAAAAAAAAATATATATATATATATATCAATTTAACTAATAAGCAGAAATACATTGCATTCATTATATAAATGCATTTGTTTTTTAAATACTTGCAGGGTAGTTTTACATGAAATGAGCCTTACCTTTGGATACCCCCAAAAACAAAAAATTGACCAAGGACTTGGCAAAAAAAAAGGAAAAAAAAAGAAATTTGGTTACTTTGAATATCCATAGTTTGTATTTGTCCTTTGCAGAACTCATTTTCGGTTGCAAGACACAATAAAGCCATTACATTTTACATACTGTCCCTTTAAAAAGCAATACAACATTATGATTTACTCCATTTTGAGGTACTCAATTTATCTAAATGATGTATTCCCGAAATAGGCAATTTCTACCCCTATCTAATGTTTATCTTTCGATCCCGTTTGCAGCAAATTAAAAGTTATCGCTTGGGGCTCTTTTGAATCTGTTTTATTTTCTGAGTGAATTTCAACGATTTATTTTACATTTTTAGCACTCAAAAACAAGAGCCTTACCTCATTTTCACCATCTTGCTGCTATGGGTGCCAAAAAATACAGAAATCTTGTGAACTGTTGGGCAAAAATGAGGAGGGGAAATGGAGCGGTTCGGTCACTTTAGTTTGTAGTCTTCCTTTTGCTTTTTAGCACACAGTGACATCTAGTGGTCAAATATAACACACTGTCCCTTTAATATTCCACTACAGTTCACCGTAAACGTCCTCACTGTTGAGCTAAAATCGGATTATATTCCAATTCATTTCTTATTAATAAAACGTGTCTTCTGATTGAAAGCAACAGCTCCTACTCGCGGCCTCGTAAAAGCATACCGAAGCAGCACCGCGGAGCTTTAAGAACAACATCAATAATATTTTAGTGTTCCTCGAAGGCAAATTAGACTTTTCACAATAATTTAAAAAGTGTCTCTCCGGAAAACGCCTTGCGCATTAGGAATGCCGTAGCGTTCATTACGGAAGAGATTGAAGGGAGCGCGCTAGCAAAATGCTAATGTCAGCATTCTCACTCACCTCTGCAAAGACTATTATGTTGGTATTTTAGCATGTCTGCATTGCTACACTGCTGAAATCCTTTTTTTTTCATTAAAAGATTAAATATCACAAGTAAGCTTGTCCGATAAAATTAACGTTTTCGACCCTGACTCCCACCTGTCCCGTTTCTGACCCCGACCATGTTTTTGCTCTCCTGTCCTGGCTATAAACCTGTTTTTCCGTTCCGTACAAGCATGAGTAATCATGACAGTTTCAATCCCTTTGCACTTAGTTCGCATGATTACTTCCAAGATTTCCGAGGCTGCAGCTCTCTTTCCTCAGAGATGTGTCCTAAATTGTCAGAGTGTTTTGTTTTGAAGGAAATCATCTTCGGGATTCAAGCGCGATAAAAATAATGGCATCGGGAAATTCCGATGACAGGAGTACAACGGGCCGGAGGGGATTAATGGCAGACTGTGCCGCAACGCAGACGGCTGTATTATTTACGGCCTTAAATATTAACACGGCGTTCGCATTAATGTGACAGGGTGACGGTTCGGGGGGTTCGACTCACCGCCTCCATGTTTTTTTTTTCACAGAAAGCAGCGTCCACGAGGGAAGTTTTGGCAATGACAACGATGGCAGTATATGTGGCAGTGACTCCGTCTTCTACAAACAGAGTGAAGGTGATATTTCTCTCTATTTGTGCTTGTTTTTTTATGCATTAAATGCAAAATTGTTATATTGCAACATGGCATCCACTAAAAAAAGACAGTTCTCAGTACTATGACAAATAACATCTCACTTCTTTTCTAAAATGGAGTCGTGATCTGTGTTTTTAACTTGTGATTACAATCCGGCTCAAAGGACCAAATTGTTAAGTGTAAACCAGCAAAATGTATTTTACGGGAATGGGGCAGTCTTGCGCAGGAACACAAACGCCAGAGGCAGACGAGATCGAGACCAGACAGATACCGGACAGGACGGGACAGACGGGATCGATACCGGATACTGGATACAACAGCGAGATACCGGACAGGACAGACGGGATTGATACTTGAGCAAGATACCGGACATGACGGCACAGACGCGATTGATAACGGATACAACAGCAAGATACCAGACAGGACGGGACAGATGGGATCGATACCGTATATTGGAGACTGGAGCAAGATACCGGACAGGACGAGACAGACGGGATCGATCCTGGATACTGGATACACGAGCAAGATACCGGACAGGACGGGACAGACGGGATCAATACCGGATACTGGAGGAAGATACTGGACTGGGAAGATACTGGACTGGACGAGACTGACTGGATCGATACCCGACAGGACGAGACAGACGGGATCGACACCGGATTCTGGAGACTGGAACAAGATACCGGACAGGACAAGACATACTAGGTCGATACCGGATACTGGAGACTGGAGCAAGATACCGGACAGGATGAAACAGGCGGGATCGATACTGGATACTGGATACACAAGCAAGATACCGGATAGAGTCAAAATACAAGTCTTGCAAGTGCAGAGGTTCGTTGACGGACTGACAAGGAGTGAATGAGAGCATTGAGTTTAAATAGAAGGGAAGCCAATCAGGCAACGAGCAGCAGCTGGCGCCAAACGGGCGGGCCAAAGTGAGGGCAATGGGCAACCGTGACAGTCATCTGGTTTAGTAGTTAAATGTCGGCGCTCTCGGCACCTTGACCCGGGCTCTATTCCCGTTGCACACAATATTTTCCGATTTTGGTCAAATACCGTAAAACCTAACGTCGTATACACTGTATGCATTTCTAATCTCATCCACCGCATTGTGTGGTATATAATGCATATTTCTGGCCAATTTTGGGCGTTTTAGTGACTTTTAGTCGGGAAATTACGGTAATTTAATCGAAGATCCTTTAATCGACCTGTTTATTGCTCAGATTAAGTTCATATTCTCTTCTCACACAATCCTGTGCTGTTGAATTTGATTTAAAATGACTTGTCACGTGTCGCTCCAGGACATAGTATGGCTGAGACTCTCACGGTCGCCTTGCGTGTCGCCGAGGAAGCCATAGAGGAAGCCATCGCTAAGGCGGAGGAGTTCAGTGACAGTTTGGTAAGACCTCTGGCCTCCTCTTCCTTCGTCTGTCTTTCTGTGAGCAGCTGAATGTCTGTTTTCCCGCTTCCCACTGCAGTTGGCAGTTGGGATTCTTAATGGGTTTTATGTGTTCGCAGGAAAAGCAGAATGAAGCTCGATATTTACGGGACCACAAAGAAGAGCTCATAGAAGAACTTGCTACAACTATTGTACAAAAGGTAATATCGTACCTGTCAACCTGTAGGTTTTTGCCGTACAAAGTACGTTTATTATGCATTTTAAGACGTGTACGACGTACGAGAAAATCTGTACGGAAAATCGCAAATTTGTCAACGATGGGTACCGTCCGGTATACACGGACTATCACGAAACGGCAAATCGATCGAGTGAAACGAGTTCGCCGCGGTAGCCTCTATCTCGGTATTGTTTTTTTCGTTGCAAATGAAGCGAGCGTTTGATGTAGTGAAAGGAAGTCCGTCTCTTTTTAGAGAACCGGCTTTTTACATTATTTAGATTATCCCATTTTCGCTACTTCACACGTTCTTAACATTTATGCTGTTCTGCATTGCGATTGGCTAAACAACCGTTCAGCGTCGATAATATTGCGGTCTAAGTTGTATTCGTACGTAAAACGGCGTGACGAACCAACATTACGAAAGCACAAATCTTTTTCAACTTCAATTTGATCTAAAAGCCATTAGGTCAACAGGACGCTCTGGACCGACTAAAGCACAAATAGGCAGAGGGAGGTCGTTTCTATTGCCAACAAACCTGGACTTGTTAACCCACTGAACTTGCGGCTTTCTGAGACTCCCTAGTGGTTCCCTGGTGCGTTTTCAAAAATGTTTGATAATGGAAAAACATATGTTTGTTGTTGGTTTTTTTGCAGAAGTACCTTGTTATAATAATTTGGTTACTTTATTTGATTAGTGTAAAAAGTTTTTCTAGACTTTCAAGGGCACAAGACCAAGATAAGCTCTGGCTTTTTCCTGCCAGCCCTTTTTATACCTTTTTGTTCTTTTTGATGAGAAGAGAAAAATTATGAAAATGCCATTAAATCATTAAAAAATTAAAGATTACAGACAGAGCCATAAGAACATTTTGCTTTATTTTTCTGATTATATTGGAATATAGAAATCCCTCACTACAATGTGGTTTACTTTATACGGATCAGCTACATCTAGGGTTGAAGTCCAGTCACAGCAGCCTCCCCGTGTGGAGTTTGCATGTTCTCCCCATGCCTGCGTGGGTTTTCTCCCACATTCTAGGAACATGCATGTTAATTGGCCTGTCCAAATTGTCCCTAGGTGTGAATGGGCAAGCGAGTTGTCTGTCCCTGTGTGCCCTGCGATTGGCTGGCAACCAGTTCAGGGTGTCCCCTGCCCACTGCCCGAGGACAGCTGGGATGGGCTCCAGCACCCCCGCGACCCTACTGAGGATAAAAATGAATAACAAAACATTTATACAGTAGCTTTATTTGTGAAAAAAATGTTTTTTTTTTTATTTCAGTGTGTAATAGAGTATTCATTACATAATAATTGTAAAAAAGGGGGTTTTGCCTGTCACAGGTTCCTTTTTGTAATGAGGTTCACTAGACTTGATGTGTGATTTTAAAATATTGCAATATTTAATTAGTCCAGCATATGGCTGGTAGCTTAATTTTTCCTTTGGCCAATCCATCCAAATTTGACACCCCTGCATTAAACACAGCTCAAGTTATGTGGAAGATGTCAAGATGGGCACAGAAAAAACATGTGAGGAAACACAACTCAATGGAATGCTAATCCCAATATCTTATTTCTTTGTATTTCTTGGTTTCCAATAGATTATTCAGAGGAGGAAGCGCTCAGAGATGCAGACAGAGTACGACTTTGTTTGGCCTCAATCTCAGTCCTTGATTCAGACCGGCGATCAGGCTTCACCTTCACAACCTCAAACATCATCTCAAGGATCTTCGGACCCCCTCAAAGCCTCCTCCACACTCTCGGTAAGTCGTCAAATCATGTTTATTTGTATGGCCCTTAATTACAAAGAGTATCACAGGGCTGCACAGAGGACAGATTATTGCAAACTACAGACTATTATGACACCATCCCCTGATCTAAAACCGACATGAGGGCAAGGAAAAACTCAAAAACCTCTATCTGAGGTATATGAAAAGACCTTGAGAAGGGACCGCACATGAGGTCATCCCCCTTCCAGGATGACCAGGCTGCAATGGATGTTGCAATAACAAATAATACACAAATACTGTCAACAGAAAATATAGGTCATTCATAAACAAAGAGAGAGAGAAAGGGAGAGAGCAAGAGAGAGACATAAAAAGGGAGAGACAGAGAGAGAGAGAGAGCGAGAGAGAGAGAGAGAGAGAGAGCAAGAGAGAGAGCGAGGAAAAATGAGAGGGAAAGAAGCAGACTGGAAAAGAGAGAAAGAAACAAAGCGAGAAATAGAGTGACAAAGATAAAAAATAAAGATAGATAAGATAAGAAAAAAAAGAGAAAGAGAGAGGAAAAGAGTGAGCATGAGAAAGAGAGATACAGAAAAGGAGTAAGAAAGACAGAGAAAAAGTGGGGGAAAAGGAAAGAGCAAAAGGGAAATATGGAAAAAAGGAGATGAACAGAGAGAGGGTGAGAAAGAGTTAGAGAGATAGAGAGATAGAGAGAGAGAGAGAGAGTGAGAGGGGAAATGGGAGAGAGAGAGAGAGACAGAGAGAGAGAGACAGAGAGAGGAAAATGGAGAGGGAAAGAAGGAGACGGGAAAAGAGAGAAAGAAACAAAGAGAAATGGAGTGAGAAAGAGAGAAAGATCAGAAAAACGAGAGAAAGGAATGAGAGAAAGAGAAAGAAAAAGAGTGAGCATGAGAAAGAGAGTGATAAAGAAAAGGAGTGAAAAAGATGGAGAAAAAATGGGAGAAAAGAAAAGAGCGAAAGAGCAAAAGGAGAGAGATCAAAATGGATAAAAAGGAGAGGAACAGGGAGAGGGTGAGAAAGAAAGAGATTTAGAGAGAGAAAGAGGGAGAGAGAGACGGGTAGATGGAGAGAAAGAGATGGAAAGAGAAAGAGAATGAAACAATGAGAGAAATAAAGTAAGAAAGAGAGAGCAAAAGAGTGAGCATGAGAAAGAGAGAGATAAAGAAAGTGAGTGAGAAAGACAGAAAAAGTAAGGGAAAAAAGGAAAGTGAAAGAGAAAAAGGAGAGATAGAAGAATAACAAAAAGGGAGAGAAAAAGAGAGAGAGAGAGGGGGAGATGGAGAGAGAGAGAGGCAGAGAGAGAGAGAGGCAGAGAGAGAGAGAGAGAGAGAGAGAGAGAGAGAGAGAGAGAGAGAGAGAGAGAGAGAGAGAGAGCGAGAGAGAGAAATTCTATTACAGTTGCTTTGCGAGTAGTGCCTGGCTTGGCTGACATCAAGTGGACAGATCTAACACTGCAGCTCATTTTTCTCCCGCGCTTCTCTCTGAGTCATCTTGCGGGCCTTTTTAAAACCCATGGCGGGCCTGATCCGGCCCTCAGGTTGCCTAGTTGACACCTTTATTCTCAATAAAGCTTCACCAAAAAAATGAAATACTAAAACCTCAACATGACTCACAGAGGCCGTGATATAAAAAAAACATGACTGAAAATTGTCAGCACGCACTTATAAACACTTGTTTGTTCAGATTCTCAGTATTTTGCCAGTGGGGACTTTTTATCTAAGAGGCAAAGCATCAAAGTGCTGCTCTTGGAAATCCTTCTCTCGCTGTTTTACAGTGTTGTGATCACAGTTATGCAAAACCTTCTTGGGTTGCCCGCTGTTTATCAGCTTCCCTTCATGAAAACTCGTTAACCGTTATCTCTTTATTCCATCCATATTGCATGATTGCGCCTCAATACCAGCTTTCTATCCGCTTGCTCTTTGCGCCACCTACTGACGACTAATTTAATTCTTCTCGGTTTAATATTTCGATAGTCTTTTGATTGCTTTTACCAAATTGGGGTACAAAGTGTGGAATTTAATCTAGATTTAAGGACCAAATGACTTGCCTGGTAATCTGTATTAAAACTAGCACACAAGTACTTGTGTATTTTCACTAAAATAAATTTTGGGTATTAGCACCCCCAACTGGTAAAACTAAAAAGTTCAACAACAGTCATTAAAAAGAGCAATACTGATTTGAATAATATGTAAAAATACATAAACTATCAATAAGATCTCATAGGTCAAGAATTATTTTATTTATTTTACATAACATTAGTCCCCGCCAGAGGGAGCTGACAAGATTGTCCACCATCTTGCTGCTACGGGCAGCCCCAAAACCCAAAACCTCAATAAAGACTAATCTCATAAATTAGAAGATTAATTGTACTTTTTGGTCACTCTGAATCTCCGTAGTTTGTATTCTTCCCGGTGTTTTATAGTCCTTATTTTCAGTCGCTCTTTACAATATAGTGACATCTATTGGTCAAATATTGCAACTTCTACCTTTCTAAAAATGTTTAAGAGATATTTGGAAATGAAAGTCCATAATGTCTCTTTTTAAGAATGTGATTTTCATATCTACCAATTTTTGTTGGCTCTCCTTCTAAATTAGCTGGTTCATCCTTCAACCTAATGATAATAAGATGAAATAAGAGAAAGAGAGGAATAGAAAAGTAGAGAGGGTGGGACAAAGAACGAGAGAAAGGGACTAAAGAAAGAGGGAGAGAGAAAGGGAGAGAGAGAGAAACACAATAGATGAAAAGAGAAATAGCAAGAGAGGGGGGAAGAAAGAGAAAGAATGAAATTCAAAAAGAAATAGAAAGAGAGACAGAGAGAAAGAGAGAAGGGGAGAAAGAGAGATAGAGAAAGTAAGAGAGAAAGGAGAGAGAAAAAGGAAAAAAGTAAGAGAGAGCAAAAGAAGGTAAGAAGACGCAGAGAAAGAGACAAAGAGGAACAACGAAAGAGAAAAGGCGACAGAGAGAGGGAAAGAGAGAGACAGAGTGAGAGAAAAAGGGGGAAGAGAGAGAGAGAGAGAGGAAGAGAGGGAAAGAACAGCATTTGTGAGAGGCACCATCAAGTGGATATATTTCAACCTGCAGTTCGTTTTTCTCTTGCACTTCTCTGAGTGTTGTCTCGCGGGCCAGATTTAAATTCTTAGCGGGCCTGATCCAGCCCATTTTCTGCTTCCTCATTTATCCTAATAATTACATATTAATAACTTATTAATAGCACATTAAAAAAAACATAGTAATAACGAAGTAAGAAAATCAGAAAAATCGTAAGAAATCTAGAATGTAATATTCATATCTCCCAATCTTTGTTGACAATCCTGTTAAAGTAGTTGTTTCCTTTCTAATCCTAATAAATACATAGTACTGTAATAACACAGTAATAACATAGTTATTAAACAAAAGTGACCCACCAATACCAAGCCAATTCAGAGAAATCATAAAACATTGACGATGTAATTTGTACCTGCCATTTTTTGTGAAGAACTCAGTTGAATTCGCTGTTTCCTCCTTAATCCCAATAATTACCTAGTAATAACATAACTGTACGAACAAATAATGCTCCCTAATACCGGACCAATTCAGAAAAATCACAAGAAATTGTTTGAGTATGTGATACTTATATTTGCCAATTTCTACCATTTAGTGTTTTCCTCTCTAATCACAATAATAAATCAGTGTTAACACATTAAGATGGTAATAACACAGTAAGGACATAGTTATTACACAAAAGTGACCCCCTAATACCAAGCCAATTCAGAAAAATCATAAGACGTTGAGGATGTAATTTGCATCTGCCAGTTTTTGTCAAGAACTTAGTTGAATTAGCTGTTTCCTCCTTAATCCCAATACCTAGTAATAACATAACTGTACAAACAATGACCCCTATTACCGGACCAATTCAGAAAAATCCCAAGAAATTATATCCGTATGTGATACTCATACCTGCCAATTTTTGCCGACAATTTAGCTTAATTAGTGCTTTTCTCTCTAATCATAATAATAAATCGGTATCAACACATTAAGAACATGGTAATAACATAGTGAGAATATAGTTATTACACAAAAGTAACCCACTAATACCGAGTCAATTCAGAGAAATCATAAAACATTAAGGATGGAATTCATATCTGCCATTTTTTTGTCAACAATTCAGTTGAATAACCTAGTAGTAACATAATAATTACACTAAAAACAAATAATGACCCTTAATGCCAGGCTAATTGAGAAAAATCCCTAGAAATTGAGTATGTGATATTCATATCCGCCAATTTTTGTGAACAATTCAGTTGAGTTAGCTGTTTCCTCCTTAATTCCAATAATTACCTAGTAATAGTATGATAACAGTAGGAACAAATAAGGACCCCTATTGCCGGGCTAATTATGAAAAATCACAAGAAATTGTTGGAGTGATATTCACAATTTTGACTATAAATCAGCTTAGTTAGCTGTTTCCTCTTGAATCCTAATAATAACATGGTAATAACACAGTAATAACACAGTAATAACACAGTAATAACACAGTAATAACAGAAATAACAACACAGTGAGCCCTGGTATCGGGCCAATTCCCCCCAAATTCACATTTGGCCCATTCTACCTTTCCCTTCTAGCCCAGTGCGTGGTCCTTCATGTGCATTTCTACCTGTGTGTATGTTTTTTCAGCGCTCACGTTCAGCCTTCTCCCTCACCAGTGACGACTCTCCGGAAAAAGCAACTCAGGACGAAGTGGTTGGCACGGGCGGCAGCCTCCAGGAGTATTCGTCTCTTAAGAGGGACGCCAAGGCCACTTCGCTGCCCACTTGGAAGAGCGTCGATCGTCTGGATAATTCCAGTAAGGATGCCTAGTTTTGCGTACCGACAAAATAAATATATATGGAGGACCTTTACTGCCATATGTCGAATTTATTGAATACCTACAAGTACATAAATATTTGTCATTGATTTATTTTGGTATTTATTTTGTCATGTATTTTGTAGTTTTTGTTTTTTGGGTTAGGGTTATTAAGTCAAGTCAAGTTCTGTTTATTCGTGATGCCCTTAATCACAAGGAGTCTCAAAGGGCTGCACAGACCACAGACTATTGGGTACTACGGACTATTAAGACACCATCCCCTGATCTAAAACCTATATGAGGGCAAGGAAAAACTGAAAAACATGTCAAGTCAAGTCATACATATTTGTGACGTCCTTAATCAGAAGGAGTTGCAAAGGGCTGCACAGACCACAGACTATTGGGTACTACGAACTATTATGACACCATCTCCTGATCTAAAACCTACATGAGGGCAAGGAAAATCTCAAAAACCTCAACATAAGGAAAATGAAGAAATCTTGAGAAGGGACTGCACATGATTCAATCCTCCTTCCGGGATGACCATACACAATAATACACAGATATTGTCAACGTGAAATATAGGTCACAAGCTCTGGAATAGAAGTGTGTTTTAAGCCTAGATTTAATTAGTTCCACTGAGGTTGCAGATAGAATCTCAGGGGGCAGAGCATTCCACAGCATTCAGGGCTAGATTGAAGAACGCTCTCGAACCTGCAGATCTCTTCTTGGCTCTTGGGATCACGAGTAGACCAGCATTTTCAGAGTAAAGGCTCTGGACCGGAACAAAGGGGCAAATTAAATCTGGAAGATATGAGGGAGCAAGTCCATGCATTATTTTGTATCATACACTATTAAATAACAAAAACTTAAAAAAAAAAAAGAAAAAAAAAAGAAAACTAAGTAGCAGAGGCCTCTATAAGTTCGCTGGCTTTGTCCCACCGGTTTGGCCGCTAGCTTGATCAAGCTTGGCTGCTGACCTGACAAGGCCCTCCGGCTGTCCGTTGAGCTGGGACCTGGCCAGGACCGGCCAGGGCCTTGGTCCAGCTCCTCCTTTCAGGGAAAAATCGAGACTGCCCTTGCGAGATGAGACGTGGACTAGCTCTGGGTTCCGGTCTCCTGGGAAGGGCAGACCCCCTGTGGAGAAGTTGTGACGGCAACTTTTGATGCGCAAATGCAGCCAACGCCCCCTCACCCCAACCTCATATTCCAGCAGTATTAGTCAGATAACTGTAATGATTGCTGATTCGGGGCACCTGCGAATGCCCCGTTGGCGCCAACAGCCCAATGCACTGGTTGGTTCATGGACCCTTTTTAAACCCTCAGCTTCCAAGAGGAAGCCGTCAGACCGTCCTGCGAACCTACGCTTTTGCTAGGCAAGCAACGTACCCTCCGACAATCTCCTGCTCTGTTTTCTCCTGCCTGATTACCTTTTGCCGACCTGTTTCTGCCCTGCTCTTCCGTCCCGGCCATTGATCTGTTTGCACTGTTTCCTGCCTGATACTTGTTGCCGGTCTTTTTTCTGAACTTGATTACCAGCCTTGCTCCCCCGTCCCGGCTACCGACCAGCTTTCCTGCCACCCATGACTATCCTCGCTCGACACGGAAGTGCCACTTCCGCGTTTCTGCCATCGGCCACCCGTCTCCGACGATCATCGGATCGTGGAAGCAAACACTGCTCTCTATTAAATAAAACTGAGTTTAACGAACGCTATTAGGTCCTGTCTCTGTTTCTGGCTTGTGACAATAACTATCTTATATATATATATATATATATATATATATATATATATATATATAAATAACCTGAGCCATATCCCCCTAGTGGGAGGTGGCTAGAGTCAAGAACACATTCCTAACTCTTTCTGGGAGATTGATACAGAGGAGGGGGTTCCCAGCCCCCTCGCTCAACCCAACTGATGTGTTGGGAGTCATTAGGTGACCAAACCCCCTAATTTCAACCCCTAATGCTGAGCGCCAAGCAGGGAGGCAATGAGTACCAATGTTGTAAGTCTTAGGTATGACTCGCCCGAGGCTTGAACCAGCGACCTCCCAGTGTCGGAGCGGGCGCCCTACCCCCAGGGACACCGGTATCTATCTGATTGACATAAAACACAGTATTCACCTCACATGTTTTTACATTGTTTGATTATTTTCCGACATTGCAAAACGGAATTCTGACCAAAGTGAATAATAACCCCTTCCCTCATCCAGGTGCATCCTCAGTCCTCCAAAGTCCAGACGGCAACTGGCTGGCTCTCCACAGCTCTCAGCTGTCTCGTCCCAGCCTCCTCACCAAAAGGAAAAGCCTGGTCTTTAGTGTTTTGGAAAAGGAGTCCGGCGTGGTCTCGGCCTACGACGAGATGGGTTCCGACTCGGAGGAGGACGGGCAAGGCAGCTGGGGAGCGGCCCTGCAGCAATTTCGCCGCAAACTGTCCGACGAGACCTACTACACGGACTCGCAACACGACCCCGAATGGACGTATACGCAGCACTTACCCGTCACTTCCCCGTCCTCAGGCCAGTACACCAACACCGAGACTCTCAATTCCGACTCGGAGGCGTCTTCCGCCCGGTCTTCGTGTCCTCGGAAGCCACCTCAGAACCTGTTCAGGAGGAAGGGACCCTCAGACACGCATCTTCATCCTTACCACCAACCACTGTACCACCAAAACGTACACCACAACCTCTCTCCGTATCCGCTTCTCTCAGGGGCTTTGGATGTCAACTTTAACCCTCAGGTGTGTACAAATTCACAGATTCAATTTGGTGGGAGGAATTGAGATAATATCACCAAAGAACTGCACATTAGGTAGAAACGAGGGATACTAATACCACAGTATTGGTATCATACCAAAACCAGGCCTTGTTGCAAGGTGTGGGTGTTTACAACGGCGACAAATTAGAGGGATGGTTTATGATCAGAAACTGGAAATTACTGTATTTTCTGGACTCTGAATCAAACGTTTTTATTATTATTATTATTATTTTTAATACGTACCTACCTACTTACCAACTAACTCATAAGCCTCTCAAAACCGATACTGACCCAACCATCCTGGTTTGGCTGGATTTTTTCAGGCTCAATCTTACCTCTACACAAAACCCAACCACCCTACCCTTCCGTTTTCTTTTCGCTAGAAACTAATGTTCTATTCTTCCTTACTAAATCATCCTGTAAAATGTAACAAAAGAACATAGAGAAAGAGAAAGAAAGCGAGTGAGAGAGAGAGAGAGAGAGAGAGAGAGAGAGAGAGAGAGAGAGAGAGAGAGAGAGAGAGAGAGAGAGAGAGAGAGAGAGAGAGAGAGAGAGAGAGAGAGAGTGAAAGAGTGAAAGAGTGAGAGAGTGAGAGAGTGAGAGAGAGAGAGGGGTGAAAAAGAAAAAGAAAAAGTGGAAGTGAGATATCTAGAAAAAGACAGATTAATAGGGAGAAAGATGTATGAAGAGGGACAAAGACGAGAGAGAGAGAGGGAAGTAAATACAAAAAGAGAGAAAGATGAAAAATAGGATGTGAGAAATATAGAAATGGAGAGAAAAATACAGACTGATAGGGAGCTAGAGAGAGAGGGATAAAGAGAGACAAAGAAGAGAGGGGGAGAGAGAGAGATGCTGGAGAGGGATAGGTTGATACATAGGTGGATACATAGGTGGATATTGGAGATGGATACTGGAGATGGATAGGTAGATGGATACTGGAGACGGACACTGGAGACGGATACTGGAGATGGACACAAGAGATAGATAGATGGATACTGGAGATGGATGGATAAATGGATACTGGAGATGGATGGATAGATGGATTGGTGGATGGATACTGGAGATGGATGGATAGATGGATTGGTGGATGGATACTGGAGATGGATAGATGGATGGGATGGATCCTGGAGATGGATAGTTGGATATATGAATAGATGGATTGGTGGATGGATACTGGAGATGGATGGATAGATGGATGAGTGGATGGATACTGGAGATGGATAGATAGATGGATGGATACTGGAGATGGATAGATGGATGGATAGTTGGATATGTGAATAGAAGGATTGGTGGATGGATACTGGAGATGGATGGATAGATGGATTGGTGGATGGATACTGGAGATGGATAGATAGATGGATGGATAGATGGATGGATAGTTGGATATATGAATAGATGGATTGGTGGATGGATACTGGAGATGGATATATGAATGGATATATGGATGGATGGATAGATGGATAGATGGATAGATACTATAGATAGATAGATGGATAGAGGGATGGATGTACTTTATTTTATCAGTCTTGTAAACATGTATACAGAACGGAAGGTTAAATCATCTGACCAGCACAGTTTCCGTAAATGTATAAGTACATAGTAATGATTATAAGTCATTGAAAAAAGAAGTTCAAAGGACTTGTAGAGCGAAACAAGCCAATAAGAGGATCATTTAATGTACAAAATATATGGACGTGCAGTAGTAATAAATAAAAAATCATACCTATGAGTACTCTACAGCAGATGTGCAAAAAGGGCAGTCAGGTAACCATGGTTACTGTACAGGAAACAAGTAGTAGAATTTAACAAGTAACAGAATTTAACAAATGAATAAAAACATACATTATTTGTAATTAAAACTATTTAAAGACAGATGAGCTTAAGTAGATGGGTAGGCTTGCTATATGAGGAATCGAACCTGGTGGTCCTGCACCGCACACTGCAGTACCTCTTTCCCAGAGACTAGCAGAACAGTCCATGATGGAGACGATTCTCTACAGTTTTAAATAAAACTGATTCAACAACTGACGTTTGTCCTTTAGACTACGTGCATTTCATTTCAGATAGTGTGCAATACATGCCATCAAAACGTCTTGAACGTCACTTGAACCTTACCGAGGCGAGTCAGACTCCGTTTCGTCCTACTGTCCAACGTGCTTTCTAAATGCTCATGCATCACCGAGGTACTGCCATGATAGCAAGGTTCTGCCTATCGGTCTTTTCCAGCCTAAAATGCTCTTTTAGAAGATTTGGTACGTATACTTGTTGTTGACGTCATTTTTGTATGTTATTACTCAAGGCAAAGACGCTATTGCGCATGAGAGTCTCAGCAGAGATTATAATTATGTAGAGATGCCTCACTCTGTTTGAAAACTGTCATTCCATTCTGAGTATCCATTTTTAGCCACAACATCGACTCATCGTCTCAGCCCTAGTAATGCAATCCTTTCGTAGCACTGCACGAAACGAGTAATGACATTATCAACGAAAAAAATGTGAAGATAATTTCTTCCCCATTTAATTTTCGGCGAATCCACATTGGCAGGTGATGGGAGACAGCAGCGAAGCTGAAGAAAAGCAAAACGAGCAAATCAAAAGGTCGCGGCGTCGGCGCAGAAGCAAGAGGGAATCGGCCAACGAGAGTAGGACTGTAAGCCAGAACTTCACGCAGTCCATTCAGGTAACATTTCATCATCATCATCATCATATTTTTATTATTATTATTATACTGTCATTTAAAATGACACACTGTGAAATTTGACCACAAGATGCCGCTGTATTGTGCAACCAAAATGAGTGCTACAAAGCAAGAGGAAGATCACAAACTATTGAGACTCAATTGTCACAAAGAAATTCACTCGACAATCACCTCGTAATAACAATAATAATAATAACTAGACAATTTCCGAGGCAATTGTGAGAGTTGGTGCTGGATCTGAAGATGTTACCGGCAGGAAACTAGTAGCATTGAGTATGTATGTAGTTGTTACCGATAAGGAGATGCATTATGGAGGGTCTTAAAAATCACATCCATAGTAATAACATAGTAATAACGCTGTTATTACAAAGTGTAGTAACATTTTGAATGAGCCCATTCAATTTGAATGGGTCACCATGGTAACCAGGGAAGTGGGTCACTGTTCCACTTGAAATTTAACCAAGGGAGAATGGTGGATGCTAAAGAGTGGATGGCTTATTATGTAAGTGTTAGCATGGCACGTTAGCATGTAGTTGTTAGCATGTAGTTGTTAGCATCTAGCCGTTAACATGAAGCCGTTAGCATAATTTGTTAGCATGAAGCTGTTAGCATTACTCGTTAGCATGTAGCGGTTAGCAAACAAATAGAATGTAACGTTTTTTTGTAGTTTTACTTTAGCATTTTTGCAGTATAACTAGTATTCTTGTAGTATTACCATAGTCTTACCGTAGTATTATTTGTAGTTTTACTGGATTTTTTTTGTAGTATTACTATATTATTTTGTAGTATTACTCTTGTATTTCTGAAGTATTTGCATAGTTGTAATTTTGTGTTGTAGTATTACTGTAGTATTTTTGTGGTATTTTTGTAGGATTACAATAGTATTTTTAAGTATTACTGTGTTATTTTTGTAGTATTTGCTTGGTTGTAATTTTATATTATAAATTTACTGTATTATTTTTCTAGTATTTTGATAGCTGTAATTTTGTATTGTAGTATTCCAGTAGTTTTTTTGTAATGTTACTTTAATATTTTAGAGGTATTTGCATAGTTGTAATTTCTTGTAATTACTGTAGTACTTTTGTAGCATTTTTGTAGGATTACAATAGTATTTCTAAGTATTACTATAGTATTTTTGTAGTACTTCCACAGTTGTAATTTTCTATTATAGTGTTCCTAAAGTATCTTTGTAGTTTCACTGACGTATTTTGTAAAATTACTGTTGTATTTTTGTAGTTTCTCTGTATTCTTTTTGTTAAAAAATTAACACCTGGATGGTGCCAAATATTACACACTGTCTCTTTAACACGAATTTAATTAATACATATTTTAAATGTTGATGAACTATTGTTGTAATACCTTAGATCTCCACCAGACTGCGCAAAATATCTTCCATTTAATCCAGTTTTAATGGGATAAAATTTTAAAAGGCAATTCAAGGAGTTAGGGAAAGCGATCCTTTAAAATACAGAAATAAATGTATGAACAAATGAAAAACCGTCTAAATAGATTAACATATCCATACGTGAATCAAGTCGTACCAAAATTGAGGTTTCACGATTGTCTTAATCATCATAAACATTTAATGCTAACGCCATTTTCTTTGCAACCTGGTGAATGATGATCTAAGAAGCTCAAAACCCTAGTTTTATATACATTTATACAAGAAAACTAAAACAAATACATATATATATATATATATATATATATATATATATATATATATATATATATATATATATATATATATATATATATATATATATATACCATAAGGAAGACACTCTGCGTTGTTGTATATGTATATCAGGGTGCGAGAAACAAAAGAGATAAAAAGAGAAATAGTGAAAGAGGGGAAAGAAAGAAAGAGAGAAAGAAAGAAATCCAAAGAAAAAGAGAAAGGGAAAACTAGAGAAAAGAGAAGGAGAAAAAGGGAGAAAAGGAGAAAGAGAGATGGGGAAAGCACGAGGGGGAAACATAAAGAGTGAAATGAAAAAAGGAAGAGAGAGCAAAATAAAGTAAAAAAACACACAGAGAGAAAGACAGAGAGAGAGATCGTGAGAAATAATATAGATAAAAAGAGAACTAGTGAGAGAGGGGAAAGAAAGAGGGAAAGAAAGAAATCCAAAGAGAAATAGAAGGAGAGAAGGAGAGAAAGAAAGAAGGGGAATGCAAAAGAGAGAGAAAAAGACAAAAGGAAAAAAAAGTGAGATAGAGAGAGAGAGAGAGAGAGAGAGAGAGAGAGAGAGAGAGAGAGAGAGAGAGAGAGAGAGAGAGAGAGAGAGAGAGAGAGAGAGAGACGGAGAGAGGAAAATGGAGAGGGAAAGAAGGAGATGGGAAAAGAGAGAAAGAAACAAAGAGAAATGGAGTGAGAAAGAGAGAAAGATCAGAAAAATGAGATAAAGGAATGAGAGAAAGGAAAAGAGTGAGCATGAGAAAGAGAGAGATAAAGGGAGTGGGGGAAAGAGAGAGGAATACAAGTACAGCGTTTGTGAGAGGCACCTGTCTTTGGCAACATCAAGTGGACATATCTCAACCTGCAGCTCATTTTTCTCGTACGCTCCCCCCAGCTTTGTCTCGCGGGCCGGACTCAATCCCTTAGCGGGCCGCCTGTTTGACACCTCTGGTTTAAATATTTGATTTAATGTTTTGCTTTTGGTACTTTCTTCAAAGGAGAGCAGCGGTCTCCTTCTCAATGACCTCCTGAAGAGGAGCCTAAGTGAAGAAAAGCCTTCCCCCGATGCCGTGCCCATGAGCACAGCAGAAGCAAATCCTTTCACGTTAGACTCCGGCACACCCCGAGCCGCCTCGAATCCCGAACCCCAGAAGAACCCTGGAGGTCCCCTTTTGGGGCCCGGGTCCCTGCTCGAAGATGACCTCCAGTCCCGGATCAGCCAGCTGGTCAGGAGCCGGACCACCAGCCGGGAAAGTAACTCCTCTTCAGAGGAAGACGAGAAGGAAAGCGGTAGAGCCAAGAAGAAAGAATCTGAGAGAGAGAAGCTGAGGTCCAGCGTCAGATTACGGGAAAGTCAAGAGAACCTCCAAGGAATGACCCGGAGCGAGAGGAGACTGGAGAAACTGGCGGGGAGCTTGGAAGAGACGGAGCAGAAGAGAGGAGAAAGGAGAAAAAACAAGAGGCAGCACAGAAGAGATTTGGAGAAGGAGATGACCGAGTGGAAGAACGCCACCAGCCCTGGTAGTCCGCCTGCTGTGACGCCGTCTTGCCAAGAGGTGGTGCTGTCGGACAACCAGGTGAATTCAGATTCATAACAATGAAGTGAACATTTTTTGGAACGAGATCAGAAATGGCACTCCAGGATAAACAGGTTGTAACGGGTTATAAGAGAAGAATAAGATAAAAGTATGTCAGGCTAAATATATGTTTACAAGGTAGTGCTTAGGTTTTAATAATAGTGCAATAAAAATCTGATTCAGAGATTCCGATTCAGATATACTTTATTGTCGTTCTTGTACGCGTGTATACAGAACGAAATGTCGATACATCTGACCCGCACAGTTTTCTTGAATGTACAGATATAAATAAGTGTTGTACTGAGTTAGAGTATTGAAGTACTGATAATATGCTAAACAATTTATAGCTATGTATAGTATTATACAGTAGTGCAAAGAGTGCAAGAGGAGCAGCTAACCAGATGTGCAAAGTGGGCAGTCAGGTAAACAAGTCATTATACAATAACAAATAGTATATAAAATAGTAATTTTGTATGTTGTCTTTTACTTGATGTGTCACTTCTTCCCAATTTGAACCAATTCCCCTTTCTGTTATTATTTTTTCTTCAAACGCGGTTATTCATTTCTTTTTAGGTAATTTGTCTATTCAACCAAATATGATTGTTTATTAATTAAATGTATTACTAGATGTAGTTAATCATTTTTATTAATTTGTATTTTCACTTCACCTTATTTTTGTAACTAGATTTATTATTCTAATGTAAGCTATAATCAAGATGAGAATTTTTGGGGGGGAGGGAAAGATGAATATGTTAAATACAAATTATAGTATAGTGTAGAACAGTTTTTTACTTTATATATACGGTATATATATATATATAGAGAAAGAGAAAGAGAGAGAGAGAGAGAGAGAGAGAGAGAGAGAGAGAGAGAGAGAGAGAGAGAGAGAGAGAGAGAGAGAGAGAGAGAGAGAGAGAGAGAGAGAGAGAGAGAGAGAGAGAGAGAGAGAGAGAGATTTTTGCTACTTCTCTGACTTCAAAATTGGGAGGGGTCTGAAATTTTCATATTAGGTGCATGTCCACTGTGAGAGAGATAAACTAAAAAGAAAAATCCAGAAATCACAATGCAGGATTTTTTTAACAATTTATCTGTGTGATATAGCTGCAAATAATGCAGTTTTTGATTGAAAAATTCCAGTTAAAGAAAATATGCAAAAAAACGCAATCGTATTGACTCATTTTTTGTTGATTTCATGGTTTTTTTTCGTATTTTCTTCCATTTTTCAGTATTTTTCCCCATGTTTTTCTCAATTATCAATATGCACTTTTCCCAGTGTGAAGTTGAAAGTACAATAAATTCACATAGAAAAATGGGAAATAATTATTTTTTAAAAATAATGTCTGACCTAAAATGAGCTAAATATGTTGGTCAACAAAAAAAGGACATCTCTATTATTATGTGTTTATTTTTTTTAATGTCTGTGATTTTTCTTTCAGTATTTTCCTTATTTTTCTGCATGTTTTCCTCAATTTTTAATCAGGACTTTCATGTCTGTAACATTTCAAGCATACTGCGAATGTTCAAGCATAGGCTAGTCAAAAAAAATGGAGAAAATAATAATAAACATTTTAGGGAAAATCGGACCCATGTGGGGGAAGCAGGGCTGCTTAAAAGATTGATTATACTTGATAACAAAAACAGGTACAAAGTGACAAACGAACATGTGTACACAAAATAAGAAATGTCCACGTTAGGACTGCCGGATATTTTTTTCTGAGTCTGAATTTATTTCTAGAAAAACAGTTATCAGTTGAGGAACTATAACATTCATCTATATTAGTAGGTGGCAGCAAATTACAACTTTTTTTTCCTTTTATAAACTAATTATCAGCTCATGAGGTCGTAAAGAAAAATATATTTAATGACTAATTTTGAGAGGAAGCTGTTTAAGATTGCTCTGCAAAAAAATGTAAATCCTTTAGACTACTTGCATTTCATTTCAAAAAAAATTATTTCATTTTCCTTTTTTCCCTTACTTTTTCTGTCTTTCTCACTCACTTTCTTTATCTCTCTTTCTCATGCTCACTCTTTTGCTCTCTCTTTCTTACTTTATTTCTCTCCTTGTTTCATTCTCTTTCTCTTTCTCGATCCATCTCCCCGTCTCTCTTGCCCTCTTTCTCTTTTTCTAAATCTTTTTCTTTCTCACCCTCTCCCTGTTCCTCTCCTTTTTATCCTTTTTTTATATCTCTCCTTTTGCTCTTTCGCTCTTTCCTTTTTTCCCATTTTTTCTCTCTTTTTCACTCCTTTTCTTTATCTCTCTCTTTCTCATGCTCACTCTTTTCCTTTCTCTCATTCCTTTATCTCATTTTTCTGATCTTTCTTTCTTTCTCACTCCATTTCTCTTTGTTTCTTTCTCTCTTTTCCCATCTCCTTCTTTCCCTCTCCATTTTCCTCTCTCCGTCTCTCTCTCTCTGTCTCTCTCTCTCTCCCATTTCCCCTCTCACTCTCTCTCTCTCTCTATCTCTCTATCTCTCTAACTCTTTCTCACCCTCTCTCTGTTCATCTCCTTTTTTCCATATTTCCCTTTTGCTCTTTCCTTTTCCCCCACTTTTTCTCTGTCTTTCTTACTCCTTTTCTGTATCTCTCTTTCTCATGCTCACTCTTTTCCCCTCTCTTTCTCTTTTTTTCATTTTTCTCTCTCTCTTTCTCACTCTATTTCTCGCTTTGTTTCTTTCTCTCTTTTCCAGTCTCCTTCTTTCCCTCTCCTTTTTCCTCTCTCTCTCTCTCTCTCTCTCTCTCTCTCTCTCTCTCTAAAGCACTAGAACCGATGGATATTTTTTCTGGATTTTCATTTTCGATGTTTTTGTTCCTTTTCCAGAAAAACAAGGTAAAACATAGTAAAGCTTGAAAAACTGGCTAAAATCATTCGATAAAAATAATGTATAAATCATAAATCAATCAATCAAATAAAGTGAAAATGAGCAAACAATCTATAAGAAGAGTTGGAGTGATAAGTTCAGGTGCGAAGACAAACCAGGTGCAGGTGGGGGTTATACAGCCACTCCCCCCAGGCTGGCGCCCTCTCCCTCAGAGATTTGAGAGATAGTTGATGAAGAGATTAAAAAACTTTTCTCATCTTTGAGGTCGAATGGGAACGAACGTGGTAGACTTAAAAGTATTCTGCAGAATATGCTTCAGTCGAAAACGTATAGATCAAGTTGCCGATAAGAGAAAGCCTCTTTTTGCTTTTTGTCACCTTATAAGTGCAAACTGAGAGGGGGATCTATACGTATACAGATTAAAGCTTCAGTTGGTGATTCATTTGTCATTTAGGAAAGATTCGTCTCCCTTTTTAGTTTGTACCTTGGCATATTTAGCACCCGGACGGCGAGTCTCTTTGTTTTTGAACATCATTGATCTGTTCATTGATTGCTTCGCCATTGATGCGTTTTGGCTGCTGAAACTTTCCCTTTTTTGGGTCAAGGTTATGTAATCACTTTGTATTTTGTTTTTCACTTATTGCAGATTTATTTTTTCGCCGAGTTTACTTTAGGTCCATATTGTTGAAACATTGATAGAAATCTATTGAACCTGCATCCTTATCACTAGTCAGTGGCGGGCCGTTGATTTCACACCTATAGATAGATAGATAGATAGATAGATAGATAGATAGATAGATAGATAGATAGATAGATAGGGAAATTCACACTTCCAGCAGTCTTCCCCGTTGTTTATTAACAGATGAACATGATGCCCTAGGGGTGCTTGTAGCGAAGTGGATGACGTCACGCCAGTCCAAAAATTCGACATCCCTGCGGCAGATGGAAAACTTTTCTTTGTGAAAATCCAGGGATACACCACCTCGTGTTAGCAAGTCCGCCTCCTCTCCGATTCCCCCCGGCTTTCGTGTCTCTGTTTAGCGGCGTTGAAGCCGGATTGGTCCGGGTAGCTCCGGGTGGCTACACGTTAGCGTCCGGAATGCTAAACGTGAGCCACGTTTCCGCAAAACACAGCAACTGCGCTCCCTGTGCGCTTTGATGTTTTCCACCAGCACTCGATGATCGTATTTGGTCGTGAGTTCGCATTTACCATGATTACGGATGGTACCGAAGACTTATAACGCCGCTAGCCGCTTCGCTAGCTCCGGCTCTCCCTTCACGATAGGCCCCTTCATCACGCCGGCACGAGAATTCTTCAGGGCAAGGAGTTGAAATTCCTTGAATACACGCATTTCTTGTGCGTTAAAACCCATGTCCATAGGATAGAAGTAATCCATAGTGTAGTTGTCAAAACGGGAAGAAAAAACACCGAAGATAGGAGCAGACAATAAAACAATAGGGCAGCTGCTGGAAAAGGCAGCCGCTCGTGGCAGCGCCGCTTTGATATATATAAAAAAAAAAAAAAAAAAAATGCCTTCAGTAGTGCTATCGATCCAACCCCAAATAAATGTTTTATGGCTATAGAACATTTAATGGAGCTACAGCTGCCACACATATAAATAAGCATCGACAAAATTGTGGTATTGTTTAGGATCATAACTAGATTTCATTCATCAAAATTATTTTTATCTGTGCGCAAAATCCATTCTCCTTTGTGTCTTCAAGAAGATTTCAATTACTCTGTCGTATTGCTTATCTGTGCGTTTCAGTACCATCAAAAAGTTTCCTTTCTCTACGCCAGGGGTGTCAAACCCGTTTTGGCCGGGGGCCACAAATGCTATAAAAAAATCTCACGGGGGCCGGACTAGTAAGTCTAAGAGAAAGAGAGAAGGAGAAAAAAAGAGAGAAAGAGAGGGAGGGAAAGAGAGAGCGATAAACAGAAAAGGAGAACAAGGGAGACAGAGTAACAGTGAGAGAAAAAGAGAGAGCAGAATAGAGATATGAATGGAGAAGAAGGGGGAAATGAATATAGAGAGAAAAAGAAAGTGAAAAAAAGAGAAAGATAAAAAGAATAAGAGAAGTGAAACGACAGAAAGAGAAAGAGTCAGCAGGAGAAAAAGAGACAGAGTGAGGTGAGAGAGAGGTCGAAAAAGGGAAAGAAAGAGGGTGAGAAAGAAAGAAAATTAAAGTGTAAATTAGAGAGAAAATAGAAAGAGAGCAAGACAGGGAAAAAGAAAGAGTTAGAGAGTGAGGGAGAAATAGAGAAAAGAGAAAAAGAGAGAGTGAACAGGAGAAAGAAAAAGAGGGAGAAATAAATAAAAAAAGAAGTGAGTCAGAGAGAAATGAAGAAATACGACCGCAATTCTTTCGCAAGTGTCAACCGGCTTTGTTGACATCCGGTGGAAATATTTAAAACTACAGCTCATTTTCCTCTTGCGCTTCTCTCACTGTTGTCTTCCGGGCCGGATTTAAACCATTGGTGGGCCTGATCTGGCCCGCGGGCCGCCTGTTTGACACCTGTGCTCTACGCCATCGATGCCAATGCAGAAAGTCGAGCCCGTCCTTTATTTCTGTTATAAATTTGGATTTGTTTCAGGGCTGAAAAAGTATGTTTGGCAGAAGCAGAGGAAAAGAGGGAATATTTTTCTTCGGCTTATCATTTGGTTACCCTCATAACCAATTTGGAATCTGGCATTTGCTGACGCTTGCTAGAAGGCCCTAGCCACCCAACTCGGAATCGGATTGGCTGAACCAACACCTTTATTGTCACTTATTCTATGCCTCATGGCCTGCAAAACTGATGTTGAAGGCCTCCAAGTAGAAAAGCAGAAAGCAATATTGGACAATACTCCATCTAACAGCTAATCTCTGAGAACAAAAAAGAGATTGCTATAGCATTATCAATCGATAAAGAATCCACCAATTAGAAAAAAATGTCCGTGCAACGAGTAAAAACTTCCTGGATGGCTTGACTTGTGTTATCTTGCTAATCGTATTGTTTAGAGCACAGGTGTCAAACAGGCGGCCCGCGGGCCAGATCAGGCCCGCTAAGGGATTGAATCCAGCCCGCGAGACAACACTCGGAGAAGCGCAAGAGAAAAACAAGCTGCAGGTTGAAATATGTCAACTTGATCTTGCCAAAGACATGTGCCTCGAACAAAGACACTGTGCTTGTATTTCTTTCTCTCTCTCACACTCTCTCTCTCTTCCTCTCTCTCTCTCTCTCTCTCTCTCTCTTTCTTTTCCACCCCTTTTCTCCCACTCTGTCTCTTTCACTCTGTGTCTCTCTTTTTCTCTTCCTTTGTTGCTCTTTGTTTCTTTCTCTCTGTCTTTTTAACTTATTTTGCTCTAACTTCCTTTTTTCCTTTTCTCTTTCTCTCCCTCTGTCTTTCTATTTCTCTTTGGATTTCTTTCTTCCTCTCCCTTTCTTTTCCCCCTCTCTCATGACTTTTTATCTCTTTTGTTTCTCACGCTCTCTCCCTCTCTCTCTTTTTCTTTCTTTGTCCCACCCTTTCTCCTTTTCCCACCCTCTTTCTCTTATTTTTTTATCTCTCTTTTTCTTTCTCTTTAATCTACTAGTCCGGCCCCCGACAGAATGTTTGTTCTAATGTGTGGCCCCCGAATTAAAATGAGTTTGACACCCCTGGTTTAGAGTTAAGGTGCGCCTTTCATGTATGTTTTTGGTGTTGGATTTTATCAATTAGATTTCCCCCCAAAATGCGACTTATACTCCGAGTCGGTCTTATATATGTTTTTTTTTTTTCTTCTTAATTATGCGGTTTTTTTTGGCATGTGCGCCTTATACTCAGGAGCAACTTATAGTCCGGGATATGCAGTAATAATATTCCCAAAATGATGACGTTAAATGAGAAATAGCACAGAATAGATAAAGCATTTTTTTCCTTTTTACACTTTGTATTCCCATTCAGATATTTCCATGAGGCAGCGCCTCACCTGCCTCCCCTAACTGCACATAACTGAAATTCCGATGATGTTTGTGTTTCCTCATGCGGAAAGAAGTACTCGGCGGCTTCGCTCTGCAGCATCACAACTGAAGTGTTGAAGGTTTTGAACGCCACAGAGGAGCTGATCAGCGAGGCGGGCGGGGACGGTTCCTCACCCTCCGAGCCTCAAAACCCGGCCCTCATCCCATGCAATCCCGAGACCCGAAAACTGGACCAAAAGCTTACCAAGATGGAGGAGAATGTAATGTTTTATGTTTTGTGTGTGGGGATTTTTCTAGCTTTAATTTTGAAAACCGTAAGGATTGAAACGAATTATTCTTTACTGCAATCAGTACACTCGTTGGCCTCTAGTTGTTGCTTGTGGTCCACAATAAATCTTTTTTTTTTTTTCTCTGAAGGATGCTAGAATTTCCTACACTGATAAAAAAATTAATTACATTCTTACTTTGAGTTCTTTTAAGGTCTGAAGAAGAAGATGGATACATAAACCAGGTCAATTGAAATAGCACACACACAATTTATTAACAAAGAGAATTAACGATAGGGAGGAAGGGGGAGGCGAAGGCGCCAGAGATTATAGGAGTTTTCAACCGTTGAAAGTCTAGAAGTTACTAGCACAAAAAGAAAGTTTCCCGCTGTAATGCTAGTCGATTTGGGGAGATCCCCTTGTACCAAACAAAAACGTTCACTCCCAAGAACCAGCAAACATGATGTTAAAACTAAAACCATCCTTTTACTTGTTGTTGCGGAAAGATTTGTTCTCGTGCTCCGTATGATCTTGATATGTGGCCCACGTGTTGAGCTCAAGGTTGCAGAGTAGGCTCGCCCGGCCGCTCCCATCATGCAAGGCAATAGAAAGGAGAGCGAGCTATCGATCAGCTCCTCTTTTTATACAGACCAGGGACGCTTGACCAGATCATGCCTGTATGGGGGTGGTCTCAGATATCTGATACCAACGATCTTTGAAGTTGCTAAACTTATTAGAAAGCCAAAGAAGTGAGAAATTTGCGTAATGTTCTGTACTTGAAAATGTCCCTCCAATCGACATAATTAGGTACGATGAGAACATTATTTTATCAATACATAGCCTTGGGTGTTTTAATCACAGTCAAAACTTCATGTTATCAGATTTCATTATGGTACATGGTGAATTGGTGCGTTCAGAAACTGTCCAAAAGGGGACAGTTCTGTAGCACAATTTTGTGCTAGGCTTATTTGCTGTACATGTCACCTCAATGTTTCTAATTCAGTGGTTTTCAACTAGTGCCCACACGAGTGGACCGTGAGACAACTCCAGAGTGCTGCAAGAAATTGCCCAAGTCTATATTTAAAAAAAAACCTAGCATTTTTCATACATACCAACCTTTTGACTTTAAAAACCCATAGATGTTATCGTGAACTCTATCAGTCTCCAGAACATATAAAAATAAAACAGGAAGCAACAAACTTTTACCAGATCACAAATCCAATGCGTTACTTGGAGCGGTTTATTCACACACAAGGGTAAAGCAACCGTGGAGTAAATTACTATTACCGAGTCAAAATTTTGTTGTAGTTTAAATTATACAAAAATTAAAGATTTTTTTATTTTTTATTTTATTTTGTAGGCCTTTTTAAGGGAAGAAAACCAGTAGTCTTTCTTCCAGTTAGCAGTTGAGGAACTATAACATTCATCTATATCAGTAGGTGGCAGCAGATTACCACTTTTTTTCTTTTTATAAACTAATTATCAGATCGTGAGGTCATAAAGAAGAATATATTTAATAAAAAATTCGAGAGGAAGCTGTTTAAGATTTCTCTGCAAAAAATCTCTCTCTCCCTCTCTCTATCTATCCCAAACATTAGAACTGATGGATATTTTTGCTGAATTTTCATTTTCGATCTTTTTGTTTCTTTTCTAGAAAAATAAGATAAAAATATAGTAAAGCTTGAAAAACTGACAATAAAATCAATCAATTTTTGAAAATAAAAATCATAAATCAATCAAATAAAGTAAAAATAAGAAACCAATCTGTAAGAAGAGTTGGAATAATAAGTTCAGGTACTAAGACAAACCAGGTGCAGGTGGGCGTTATACAGCCGCTCCTCCCAGGCTGGCGCCCTCTGGGGAGTAGGTAGCGGGGGATGGTGCATATCCTGACAAAAATATTGCACATAATTTAATTAACAACGTAGTAAAAAATTATTGTTCCAGTGGCTTGTATAATAAAAATGGTAAACAGATTAAAACTATCGCAAAATCCAAAATGACGGCTAAATTATTCACCCAAATTAACAACATGTATTACCTCCTGAGTTACAATAGCCATAAATAATCGGAAAAATGTTTTACTGTCTATTTGGGCGATATACTATTTTAAGATTTTTTTTTAACTGGTGCTGGGAATTCATTCTAAATGTTAAAGTGATCTTTGACGTCTGTATCCGTCTTTGGCAGTGAATGATTTAGAATCCAGGGTTGGGTAGGGTTACTTTAACTGGGTTACTTTCAATTACTTTTGGATTACTCCATTACCAAATATGCTAATAAAAGACAAAAGAAACTAAATATGAATAAAATTACTAAATTTTGTGCTGGCTTGGGGAGTAACGGAACAAATGGAACGGCAAAAATGATGTTGGCAAGCTGTTTGGATTTATTTTCATTTTGTTTCTGTCGCATTTTATGTTAGTTTTGCCTGAGATCAAAGAGATCAAAGCCAGGAGAGAAAGCTTACCACGTGTTGTGAGTCATCATTATATTCATATTTAGTTTCTTTTGTCTTTAATTAGCATATTTGGTATTGGAGTAATCCAAAAGTAATTGAAAGTAATCCAGTTAAAGTAACCCTACCCAACCCTGTTAGAATCCTAACCTGACCTCAATGTTTCTCTCCATGAAGGTTTACCTGGCTGCCGGTGCAGTTTATGGCCTAGAGGGGGCGCTGGGAGACTTGGAGCAGTGTGCTCGTAATATCAGTAGCGGGACCTCTGACACGGAACTGGCTTTCCTCGAAGACCAAGTGGCTACTGCTGCTGCTCAGGTCCAACAATCGGAAATGCAGGTACTGGGGGGAACAGCACTCTAATTCAGGCATGGGCAAACTACAGCTCACGGGCTTTATAAGGCCCGTTTGGCTTTTAAATATGGCCCGCCAAGCAAAAATTGTAAGAATTCTAATTTTGGAAAATTATTAGTCATAATGTTTTCCCTTTTCCTGCAATGCCCACATTTTCCCAAAAGATTGTTAAAAGTACCTTATCTGTTCTCATCTGCACAATTATTGGCCAAAACTGCATTGAGGCTTCCACACATGGAACAGATAGTATCATCAAAGCTTCTCTTTTCTTTTCAATCTGCTTCAAATATAACAGCCGTTTATTAAAAATGAGCAGGAAAAAAAACAATGAAAAATGGTCAGTGCACCGGCAAAATTGAAGAGGTGACAGAATGATCATGATTGCAATTAGCAGTTGCGATGCATGTACCGTAAACTCCGGACTATAGAGCGTACCTGATTATAAGCCGCACCCACCACATTTTAAGAGGAAAACCGACTTTGTACTTACACAAGCCGCACCTGTATATAAGCCGCATGCGCCCACATTACAAAAATGTAACACAAACACAAAATTAACCCAAGCCCGAGTTTAAGTCCCGCGATTGAAACTGAATGTCCTTCATAAAAGTACACAGTCCAAAAATCACAGCCGGCAAAATGAATGGATAATGATACCGGTACTTAAGGTTTGATGCAGACCTACAGAGTCCGGGTCCCGTTGAAAGTAATCCAAGGAAAAAAGTGTATATTTCCAAAGGTAAGGGTGGTAAAAATACATATCCACTATTGTCTGCCGTGTCCACAAACACTCACCTTTACCGGTCCCCACTTCCCATCACCCCGCGTTTGTTTCGCCCCTTCTTTTTTATTCGCCCTTGCAAAACATATCAGAATAAGTGTCTGAAATAAATACAAATAAATACATTACAAAAATATACAGTTGCAAATACATATTATACATGGTTACACATATTTACAAAGAAAGACGGTACACCGAGAGTTTTCAAAGCTTTAATAATAATAATATAACTTTCATCCCAAACGGTGCCTGTGACAGGGCAGTTAATGGTAGCAACACGCTAGCAACACCCTCGCAACACAGTAAACGGGTCCGTTAAAAAAACATACTGTACTTGTAAAGATCACGGTAAACCGTCCTCATCTTCCTCCTTAGAACTGAAGCCATCAAAGTCGTCTTCCTCAGTGTCGGAAAGAAACTTTGTAATATAGACGTCGTCCCACGCTCCCTTGTTCCAAAACACGCTAGCAACACGCTCGCTCCTTCTTTATCGGACTGCTCGATTGCTTTTAGCTTGAAAGCTGCGTCGTGTGTCTTTCTTTTTGCAGTTTGCATGAAGAGGGTATGTTTACGCTAATTTGTTTTATGCACAAGCCAAGATGTTGCAGTCTTCCTCGGCGCATATATTCCACCGGTCTAAATCTTACCTTTTGTACTCGAGCGCCGCTGGCGGGCGTTAGAAAAATTACATAAATTGAATAAGCCGCAGGGTTGAACGTTTGGGAAAAAAGTAGCAGCTTATAGTCCGGGATTTACGGTACTGTAGCTTCAAATACGTTTTAAACAAGTGCTAATATTTGTTGACAAGCAGGCAGTCCTCATTGGTGGGATTTAATGAGCTTGAAAATAAGTTGTGTCCCCTTATGAACTCACTCACCCCAATAAAAATATATACTCTATAAAGCATCTTATCCGCGCATTCATGTTTACCGTATACAGGTATATCATGGCTACATTTGTGTGTATTTTATAAATGTATTTATATTGTGAGAGACAGAACTGGAGAAGTAGTGGAACTGAGCAAGCGTGTGGATAAGAGAGTACTCGGTTGGTTTGGACACATGGAGAGGATGGATGAGGAGCAAATGTTGAAGAGGATCTACAGAGCAGAAGTAAATGGAAGGAGACCAAGAGGAAGGGCCGCTAGAGCTTTTGTTGGTGATAGGAATGAGTGGAGAGGTGTTGTGAAAGGATAATGGGATGTTTTCTAAGGGATGGGCAGGCATCTGTATGATACGGCAGGGGTAAACCGGTGAAAGCTGTCGGGCCCTGCTGTTGAAAAGAAGAGTGTGTTGTGTCACCCTGACCCGAGTGACATGGCCGCTTTCTTGTGTCCTGTTTCATCTGGAGAGACGAAAGCGTGACCAATTTAGGGTGCCGAGGTGCCAAACTTGTTTGGGTTTTTGGGTTAGCCATGGTCAAATTTTTTATATGTTTTTTGCTACTTTTTCCTTTTTTCTTTTCTTCGATTTTGTGTCTGTGTTTGTCTTGCTGTCGGGTCACCCCTCTCAGGGCATATAACCAGGGTAGATGGATAGATAGATTCATATTGTATACATTTTATCCATTTGAAAAAAAAAACTTCACCTTTTTTGCTACAAAAATCTAATTTTGAGAAAAAAAACAGCCCAATTGCCTCTTGAGTTCTTCCCAAAATTTTAGTGTTTAAAAAAGAGTCTTAGCTTTAATATACACTGTTTTGAAACACATTTCATGACATGTATCTGATTCAGACACTGTATTGGCAGATACTGAAAATCAAATAGTAAATCATTATCTATCCTCCTGACCCTCTGAAAACTTCTTGAACCCAATGCGGCCCCTGAGTCAAAAACTTTGCCCACCCCTGCTCTGAAGTCAAATCATGCTATTGATCTCTCCCTTCACATATAAACTGGGTTTACATTTAGATATCCAACATCGAGGCCAGGATATCTGCGCTGAAAACTGCTGGATTAAACGTGACGGTTTGCAATCATTTTTCCAAGTTGAAGCCAACAACGAAGGTAATAAGTTTTGCCGCCATACTGTACATCGGTCCAAATTCTGAGATCTTCTGATGACGTCTGTTGTTTTAATGATAATGCAGCCACAGACCTTGGACTCATCACGCCATCAGAGGAGGAAACTGCCTGCTCCCCCGCTACAAGGTAACAAATCAAAAAATAGTATTTTTCAAACTATGTAACATGTTCTGAAATGATTTGATTGAATGTAAAATAACTTCACAACAATGTACATTATCATTTCTTCCTCATGCCATGAGGCTCTTTGACTCCACCCGGGGGAGTGAAAGCCCACATTAAACCCCACCCCACATTTGCATATTACCCTATTTTTATTACAGTGTGTATTTTCCGCAGCGCTTTTTAAATACTCTGGATCAACACGTTATATTGGGTATTTTTGTATTCTATATATTTTATTTTATTATTTTATTTTTCAACGCAACTGCTGGAAGTGTGAATTTCCCTAAGGGGATGAATAAAGTATCTATCTGTCTGTCTGTCTGTCTATCTATCTTACTATCTATCCATCTATCTATCTATCTATCTATCTATCTATCTATCTATCTATCTATCTATCTATCTATCTATCTATCTATCTATCTATCTATCTATCTATCTATCTATCTGTTCATTCAGGTGTTTCTGTCCATCTGTCATTTATCAAAAATATGCATTATTTGATTCCATTTATACTTGTTTTTGCTCTTCATTTTGTTACTCGCTTATTTGTATTCAATATTTTAAGTATGAACAACTTCTTTTGGGGGATGGGCAAGAAACGATACCAGGTATTGTTGTGCAGTCAAACACCACACCTCAGGGTCAAGAGAAGAATGTCAGAACCAGAACGAAGACAGGACCCACTTGCGTACGTTTCTCTTAGTTTTATTAGGAAGAGGGAAAAGGGTAGTATATAGGATCTGTAGAACGTTGATCGTGGGGAGCAGATTACTCAGACGCGGAAGCGGAATTTCCGGGGCGAGCGAAGGCAGTGTTGAGAGCGGGGGAAGAACAGATCGATGGCCGGGATGGTGGAGCAAAAAAACGAGTTCAGAAAAGGGGTCAAACAGGAATCAGGACAGGAGAAAGTCAGAGTCGAAAAGGCTTGCCTAGCAGGAGCTGAGGTTTGCAGACGGACTGACAACGGGTGACAGGAAGACAATCAGTGTCCGAGGCAGTTGGTGCCAAAGGAGCAGACTCAGGTGCCCTGCATCAGTAATTATGACAAACAACATGGAAATTGATGCAGAGTTGATGGGAAGTGCTCATACTTTATTACACAGAGACATCCATTTCTAAGCAAGTGTCCTTAAAAAATGAAAACCTCACACTTTTATAGACCAGGAATAAGACAGTAGGGTCCTTGGCTCAGGGATCATTCCTTCTTTGGTTAAACCCGGTGATAATGGACTCTGATCGGTAGCTTAAATATGAAGCAGCGCAACTTAGGGGCAAGCAATGAAGCTAACAGAAAATCTGGAATTACTTAATTCGTGTTTTGGACACTATATAATTACATCACATGATTCTGATATTTTGTATGCCAGCGGAGAAGGTCTTGCAGGCTCTGACGTCCCGCCACTGGCAGCACATCATACGTTGTTGGCAAATATTTGAGAGATGATTAATTATAAAAATGTGAATCAACATACTTTTTTATACCATTTTGTTTTTTCTCTTATTCTTGTAAACATACAAACTGTCCTTTTGATGCGTGTCCTCGGGTGTGTATCTTGGATGATTGTGTGGCAGGGAGAGGCACTTTATTCACTTTTGCTTGATGTCACACATTTGGCGTATTGTGCAAAGACAAAAAACTTGCTCGCTGAATGGGAGTCAAAGTGAATGCATCTGCCGGACGGCCGACTAATTAGTCCAAAAAGCTCCATTAGATGTAAAGCATCCAAATGGAAACTTGCGCAACAAGCAGCCATGGCTGTTTTATCAACCAACAAGTCGAGGCTTCCTTTTAATACCATTCAATGGATTTTTCCTTTTTTTTCTCTCATTTTTTTGGATCAGTATGAACTCTATGATTCACATGTTTTTTACTTAGTTGCATGAAAAAGCTGTGAGTAAGACACCTTGGTCGATTCACTGATTTTATGTTAACTTATTTAGTGCAAGAGAGGTATTTTTTCAGTTTTGTTGAACTTTGTGTATATATAATGATCAAATAAATCACAAATCTCTTTTAACAAATTCCTACTTAAAGGGGTTACAATCTTCATTCATTAAAACAATATTCATTCAGGAAATAAGTGAAAATACATGAAAAATGCCTTTTCAAAATACTTATACGTCGAGAAGTTTGCATTAGCCCCACCTAGTGGGAGCTGACCTAATTATCCACCATCTTGTTGCTATGAGTAAGCAAAAACCTCACGAAAGGCTTGGCATAAAATTGAAGAAATGTTGTTTTGGCCACTTTGAGTCTCCATAGTTTGTGTTCTTCGTTGTGCTTTCTAGCACTCGTTTTCCGTTGCCCTACACATTAAAGCAACATCGGTACCTGACCTGGTCACAGCCATACCGCCCTGAGAATGACCAATCTCGGAAGCTAAGCAAGGTCTGGCCTGGTTAGTACTTGAATGGGAGAGCGCCTTGGAATACCAACTGCTGTAAATAGGTATTTGGCACACGCTCTGCTGCAACAGCACTGACTGTAAAGTCAGTCCGGGAAAGTCATTTAAAATGAATTTCCTTAAGAGGACCAAATAAATTGAAATGAAATCTAATTCTTCAAATAATACACACTTTCCATTTGATGGTCAGTGATAATTTAGTTAATAACATTGGGAAAGCAAAAACAAAAGTCCTAAAAGCTTTTTAAAAAAAATTACATTCTGGTAACTAAATTTGAAACTTCAAAGATTTACATTGATTTTGTCTCTTAACTTGCTGCTGCTGAGTCAATGCATGGCGCATCCCCGCTCCGCAGAATAGTCCCCCTATCCCTTTTGTTGAATCCATCGTGCCTTTTTCAGCTGATGGAGAGGGAAAAGAGGAACATGAGCAAACCCGGCTTCCTGGCTCGGTTTCATCAGACCGGGTTTCGACAGGGAAACAAAGCCGTGGATCCAGGACTTCTTTATCCCCATTGTCCTAAGAGGGCAAAGGCCTCCCCTTTGAGTGCATGTGAAGAAAAAGAGAGCAACAGAGGCGTTCGCACCTCTCTTTTAACAGCTGTTGATGTCAGTCACCGTAGGCGTGTTCTGCAACCAATTGAAGTTCATGTATTTGCCTTTCAACACAAAGTCCTTTAATTTAGAGATTAAGTGACAATAGGAAAAAAATCATATGGACATGAATAAAATAAAGCCTCTGACATGAAACATATTCAAATCATTAATCTTTTGATTACAAATGAATATTTTGGGGTTTCAAATCTTTATTATACAGCTGGAGAGTAGGGTGGTCCTTAATGGGGGTCGAAATTTTTTTTTTTTAAATATTGGGCTCTGACCCCCCGCATATGTTCTTATATCGATACAAACACACTGTGTGCAATTTTGAACAATTTGGATAATATTTAGAGGTAGCTCAACGACTTTGAAATTTCCCAAAATGGTAAAATTTTGGCAATTTTCGAGAAAAAACGGAAATCTTAACCCTATGTGTACGGCGTTTTAGAACATCCAATTTCAGTCCATTGCTTATAATTGTAACACAAGAAAAGTTACAAGTAACTTTGTACACTAGGTCTGATATAATGTGCGAAAAATCCTTATTTTTCATACCAAAATTTCAGAGGCCTTGAGCGACCTCTAAATATCCCTTGATTTTGATGAAACTTTGCCTAATTACGTTTTGTATATATTGGAACATATTCAAGGGGTCAGAGCATGAAATTTTAAAAGTCGAAAAATAAGGACCACCCTACTGGAGAGTCTGGTCACTTCACGTGAATGAATTGTGGGTCTTTCATTGTGTTCTCAGAGTTGGTGGTTGGGAAAGGTTAGGGGAGATGGCTTGGTAGAAGGGCAGTACCCTACATAAAATAAATACATTGTAAATTTTGTGTCGGTATTGTGTTCATCCATCCATCCATCATCCTCCCAATGTCTGGGGTCAGGTTGCAGACCTCCTTCTCCAGCCACTTCATCCTACTCATCTGATGGGATACAGGAGTAGAAGTTCCCAGGCCTGTCTAAAGATGTAGTGTCTCCATTGTTTTCTGGATCCTCCCCAGGGCCTTCTGCTGGTGGGACATGCCCGAAACACCTCCCTTCACATCTCCATGATTTCGAAGTGGGAGAAATAGCAAAATAGCACTGTGTATATATACTGGACTGTCTCAGAAAATTAGAATATTGTGATAAAGTTCTTTATTTTCTGTAATGCAATTAAAAAAACAAAAATGTCATACATTCTGGATTCATTACACATCAACTGAACTATTTCAAGCCTTTTATTATTTGAATATTGCTGAATTTGGCTTACAGCTTAAGAAAACTCAAAAATCCTATCTCAAAATATTAGAATATCATGAAAAAGTATACAAGTAGGCTATTCAACTAATCACCTGAATCATCTAATTAACTCGAAACACCTTGCGAGGGTTTCCTGAGCCTTAAAAACACTCAGCTTGGTTCAGTAAACTAAATCACAAGTATGGGGAAGACTACTGATCTGTCTGCTGTCCAGAGGACCATCATTGATACCCTCCTGGTGGAGGGTAAGACACAAAAAGAAATTTCTCAAAGAGCAGGCTGTTCACAGAGTGCAGTTTCAAAGCATATCCACAAAAAGTCTGTTGGAAGGGAAAAATGTGGCCGGAAACGCTGCACAACCAAGAGAGATGACCGCAGCCTTAACAAAATTGTGACGAAGAGCCGCTTCCAGAATTTGGGGGAGCTTCAAAGACAGTGGGCTGAAGCTGGAGTCCAGGTATCAAAAGCCACAGTTCACAGACGTGTCCGGGAAATGGGCTACAATAGCCGTATTCCCATGGTCAAGCCACTTCTGAACTCAAGACAACGGAAGAAGCGTCTGACTTGGGCTATGGAGAAGAAGCACTGGACAGTTGCAGAGTGGTCCAAAGTCCTCTTTTCAGACGAAAGCAAGTTTTGCATTTCATTTGGAAGTCAAGGCGCCAGAGTCTGGAGAAAGGCTGGAGAAGAGCAAAATCCAAGTTGCTTGAAATCCAGTGTGAAGTTCCCACAGTCAGCAATGATTTGGGGAGCCATGTCAGCTGCTGGTGTTGGTCCACTGTGTTTCATCAAGTCCAGAGTAAATGCAACTGTGTACCAAGAGATTTTAGAGCACTACATGCTTCCATCTGCTGAAAAGCTCTATGGAGATGAGTATTTCATTTTCCAGCATGATCTGGCACCTGCCCACAGTGCCAAAACCACCAGTAACTGGTGCACTGACCATGGCATCACTGTCCTTGATTGGCCCGCTAATTCCCCTGACCTGAACCCCATTGAGAATTTGTGGGGTATAGTTAAGAAGAAGATGAAAGACACCAGACCTACAAATGCAAATGAGCTGAAGGCCGCTATCGAAGCATCCTGGGCATCAATAACACCTCAGCAATGCCACAGGCTGATTGCCTCCATGCCACGCCGGATTGATGCAGTAATCCGTGCAAAAGGATTTCCAACCAAGTACTGAGTGCATCAATGGACATTTTCAAATATTTGATTTAGTTTTGCTGTTATAAAATTATTTTTTTACTTGGTCTGAGGAAGTATTCTAATATTTTGAGATAGGATTTTTGAGTTTTTTTCAGCTGTAAGCCAAAATCAGCAATATTCAAATAATAAAAGGCTTGAAATAGTTCAGTTGATGTGTAATGAATCCAGAATGTATGACATTTTTGTTTTTTTAATTGCATTACAGAAAATAAAGAACTTTATCACAATATTCTAATTTTCTGAGACAGTCCAGTATATACATACATATATATATAATATATTCTTGCTGAGATATTTCAGCTGTCAGTTTCCAATGTTAGGAATAGTGAGGAAATGGAAGCTTACAGGCACAGTTCTAGTGAACAATGTGAGCCTTATCAGATGCCTGAGTCACCTCAGATGGCTCTTTCAATGCAGAGGGGCAGTGGCTGTATACTAAGCCCCTCCCAGATGACCGAGCTTCTCATCCTTTGGAGGAAACTCATTTTAGCTGCTTGTATCAGGGGTGTTGTTCATTTTAACATGACCCACAGTTTATGATAATAGGTGAGGGCCGGAACAGGGTCCACATGACTGCTGACACTGCACTGATTCGTCTGTCGATCTCCTGTTCCATCCTACCCTCGCTTGTGAACAAGACCCCGAGGTACTTGAACTTCTCCGTTTGGGGCAAGACTTCATCCCCAACCTGAAAAGAGCATGCTATGCTTTTCCAGCTGAGAACCATGGTCTCAGACTTTGAGGTTTTGATCTTCATCCCGGCCGCTTCACACTCCAGTGCAAACCACTCCAGTGAGAACTGAAGCTGAGATGGTCCCCTTCCCTTCCAAGGCTGCGCCTAGAAATTCTGCCCATGATGTATTCAACAATGTTTGTCACTTTTAATGCATGGTTTGAGCTGAGAGAATTTTATACGGAATTTTAATAAAAAATTAGGGGCTCGCATCTTACACAAATAAATTTGGTATTTCCGTAACACCATGCTTACCTTTTTAAGCCCTTACTCATTTTCATGCCTGATTAACATCATTGCCCCTCACATTTCAGATAAAATGGAGCCAGATCAGGCCATGGAAATCTTCCCATCATAGAGTTAAGGTCCCTTCATGGCCACCCACAATACCGCTATGGACCGAACAGGGGGCCAAAGTCAGACCTCCGCCCACTCATCCAGTGCCTTGACCGAGAGTCCGCCTCCAGCTCCACACCAAACCAGGAGGCCCTATGCCTGGATCCTAACAACGGGATACCCCAGCAAAGATGAGTGGACAGTTTCTGCCTTAAAAACGTCTCCCCGAGAATGTTCTGCGTTCAAATGTCCTTTTTTCTACATCGTGATGAGGATACACTATCAAGTTGTGGACTATGAATTAAGAGACAATTTCTCCACGGATCAGATAAGATTCCGACTGTTAATTCAGTCAGTGCCAGCCATGTTGAAAAAATATTTGACGTCTATTTCCGTCAATGGCACTGTGAATGGGTTTAGCTCCGATTTTGTGAGTGGTTGTCCAATTGTAAACATACGGTTGTATTGTTATAATCAACTTAGGCGGGTGATTGTTACATTTCAAATTGCTTGGATGATAGAATTAGATAATTAACAAATCATTTTAGGAAAAAGAGCAAATAAAACCGTGACACCGTCAATCTTTAAGGGGCATTGTGTATTATTTAGCACCTCCTAGTGGGAAACAACGTCATTCTTCTCAAAAACAATAAATGGAAAAAAAATCAAATCTTAGATTAAATATTAGAAAATCCCAAAATTTATCAAGAAATAAAAAAAAACTAGAAAAACAAAAAATAATAATATCGTGTAAAATATTATATACATATTTTAAAATAAAGTCTATAAAATATTTGATAAAACATGACCCAATCGATTTGAAAGAGTGTGTATTTAGTGCCTCCTAGTTGTAAAAAATGTCATTTATTAAAAAATAAAACAATAATTAGTCAAGTCATGTTTATTTGTATAGTCCTTAATCACAAAACAGAAGACTGCATCAGATTATGAACTTAAAAGGAGAACCAAGAGAAGGGCTCTCAGATAAGGAAATTATTTTGGAGACCCCTTTTTTATGAAATCTTCAAGTTTACAAACAAGCGGATCGCCATGAAGGGTGTGGTAGTCAAAGAACAACAACATGATTGGTCAATAGTGACAATGATGCAATAGTCAAAACAACGAACAACAGTCAAAATAAGGAACTTGCATCCAATAAATTGCCCTTTAGATTTGTCATAAAGAAACAAAATCACTAACGACATAAACTTGATAATCAAGTCAACTCCTGTTTATTTGTATAGTCCTTCACCAAAAGACGCATCAAATGGCTGCACAGACCACAGATTTGTGCAAACCAAAGACTATTATTACAGCATCCCCTGATCTGGAACCAACATGAGGGCAAGGAAAAACTCAAAAACCTCAACATGGGGAAAATGAAGAAACCTTAAGAGGGGACCGCACATGAGGTAATCCCCCTTCCAGGTTGACCAGGCTTCAATGTATGTTGCATTAACAAACAATAAAATTATGAATAAAATATAAAATAATTAAAGTATAATATTAAATAAAATCAAAATCCAAAGGTTGCAATGGATGTAGCATTAGCCAAATTGATCCTGTGCTTGATTGATGGGTTGTGTGTCCGGTTCAAATACATTTTTAATTATCTCTTTGCTAGTGAACGGGTTAATAATGTTAACCCATTGTTAGCCCTTTTGGCCAATGAGTAACAAAAAGTAGTTCTCGGCTTAAAAAAGTTGGTGATTTCTGTTTAAATCAATGACTTTTTTTTTACCACTAGGAGGTGCTGAATAACAAACGGTCCCTTTAAAGTTGAAATGTCTATCAACTCACTCACTGTAAATACAGAGTCTGTAGCCATCATTTGGGGCCCAGGATGTATAATTGACGTCAATGGTCGCCAAGGGCAACAAATGAATTTATTTTAAACGTCAGATCACGTTCTTGCTCCAACATTCTAATGCAATTCTAATGACGGACCAAATTCCTTTCCGAAATATTCCGGATGAATTAAAAGGTAGCTGTATTAGATGTTATTCAGACATTATATGAATGAAACCAACATTAAAGCGCGATCGTCCAATATTCGTCTCCATTGTGAAATCGAGTACGAGGCGACCATTCATTGCAGTATTCTCTTGTTCAGCTTTCATTTTCTCTCTCACGTTCCGACTTAACGGCCTTTTGTCTGCGCACTGAATCATTCCCCAGCCACACTTTTAATGGACTGGTTTTGTCCACGTCACGAAACCACCGTTTTTTGTTACGAACATTTATTTTTGTACTTTTTTTTCAAATCCTGAACAACATAGCTTTATTTTATCCTCCTGTGAAGCATGACTCCAAGTGCTGAACAAGAAAATTGATTCTGAAATTTGAGAACACCGCTCTTATATACGCTGAGGAAAATAAGTATTTGAACACCCTGCTATTATGCTATTTCTCCCACTTAGAAACCATGCAGTGGTCTGAAATTTTCATTGTAGGTGCATGTCCGCTGTGAGAGAGATAAACTAAAAAGAAAAACCCAGAAATCACAATGCATGATTTTTTTAACAATTTATTTGTGTGATAAAGCTACAAATAATTACCAGTAAATCATCTAGAATTTTGACCCTGAAAGACCTGGTTATCCGCCCATTAGAAGTCCACCTGCACTACATGTATCATTCTGAATCAGATGCACCTATTTAGGGTCGTTAGCTGCATAAAACTACCTGTCCACCCCATACAATCAGTAAGACTTTAACTTGCAACATGACGAAGACCAAAGAGCTGTCCAAAGACAGCTTTGAACACCTCCACAAGGCTGAAAAGGGCTACGGAGCAATTGCCAAGCAGTTTAGTGAAAAAAGGTCCACTGTTGGAGCAATCATTACAAAATGGAAGAAGCTGAACATGACGGTCAAAGAGTGGAGCGCCATGCAAGATATCACCTCGTGGGGTCTCAGTGATTCTGAGAGAGGTGAGGAACCAGCCCGTAACTACTCGACCGGAGTTAGTCAATGACCCGAAAAGAGCTGGGACCACCATTTCCAAGGTTACTGTAGGTAATACACTAAGACGTCATGATTTGAAATCATGCATGGCACGAAAGGTTCCCCTGCTTAAACCAGCACATGTCAAGGCCCGTCTTAAGTTTGCTTATGACCATTGGATGATACAGAGGAGTCATGGGTGAAAGTTTTGTCGTCAGATGAGACCAAAATAGAACTTTTTGGTCATAATTCCACTAAGTGTGTTTGGAGGAAGAAGAATAAAGAGTACATTCCGAAGAACACCATTTCTACTATGAAGCATGGGGTTGATAGCATCATGCTTTGGGGGTGTTTTTCTGCACATGGGACAGGACGAGTGCACTGCATTAAAGAGAGGATGACTGGGGCCGTGTATTGTGAGATTTTGAGGAACAACCTCCTTCACTCAGTCAGAGCATTGAAGATGGGTCGTGGCTGGGTCTTTCAACACGACAACGACCTGAAGCAGCCAGGAAAACCAAGGACTGGCTCCGTAAGACGTATATCAATGTTCTTGCATGGCCCAGCCAGTCTCCAGACCTGAAACCAATCGAACATCTTTGGATGGAGCTCAAACTCCGTGTTTCTCAGCAACAGCCCAAAAACCTGACTGTGTGGAGGAGTAGGCCAAGATCCCTACTGCAGTGTGTGCAAACCTGGTGACAAACTACAGGAAACGTTTGACCTCTTTAATAGCAAACAAAGGCTACTGTACCAAATATCAACATTCATTTTATCAGGTATTCAAATACTTATTCGCAGCTATATCACAGAAATAAGTTGTTAAAAAAATCATGTATTGTGATTTCTGGATTTTTCTTTTTAGTTTATCTCTCTCACAGTGGACATGCACCTACGATGAACATTTCAGACCCCTCCATGATTTCTAAGCAGGGTGTTCAAATACTTATTTTCCTCACTGTATTTCTCTCGTTGCATCCATTAGGACATCGCCAGGAGTGTGTGGTCGATTTTCAGGCTTTAAAAAAAATGGAGTAGCCATCCGCCTCAGTGCGCTCGCGTTTTCTATGAGCTTCCTTGAATCTTTCACACCCTTTTTGTTTTGCGCGTCCTGGTATCTTGGAGTGTTGACACAGTATAGAAAAGCATGTTTGTGATGTAAAAATGTCATAAGAAGCACAGCTGCAAGGGTCCAATGACAACGTCCTGTATTTTTGTATAAAGTGTCACCTCGGAATTTAATATATACAGTATGTATAAGTATGGAGGGAAAACAATGGATGCAAAATATGTATGTATTGCCCGTTTCATGTTGTGTAACGCTCATGATTTCCAACGGGAGTTATCGGTAAGTATCCCGCGTAAACTTATCACGAAATGTATACCCGTGTTTGGGAGCGAATGACATTCGTAATGCATCACTTCCTGTTTAATCCCAGCGTGGGTGACCAGGTTGGGGTTTACCGTGCACAGTGCCACGTTCACTTTATGTGCTGTCTTTTCTTGCAATGGTGGGGAAATATTACCATGCAAGTCCCGTATTTTCCACACTATAAGGCGCACCCCCCAAAAATGGTCTTGTATAAGGCAGTGTTTATTTTACCTCTGAAAAATGATGGGTCCCGGGGACTCGCATGCTTAAAAATCTATGGGTCAGTGTTCCCTCTAAGCTGCGCACTGCTCGCACATTCTCAGCGCACAAGAAAATCTAGCCAGCGCACAAAAATGAGGGCTCAAAATTACTAATTAAGAAGCGACTCAAGTCAAAGTTACAGTGCATGAAGGTAAAAATACACGGGTTCCCCTGACGTTGTGTCCTAAATGCGGTATTTTGAAGTCGAGTCGAAGGAGAACGAAGTTGAGTAAAGTTAGTAGAGTTTGTCGGGGAACCGGCTTCTTCGGCTCGGCTCACTCAAAGGAACCGGCTCTTTCAGGTCCTAAACGGCTCTTCAGGTTGTTTTTGCTTCTTTAATCCCAATATGACCAAATATTATGTAAGATTGTGCACAAAATGACTTAAAGGAAAGGGGGAATAGAACAAAAAAGAAAAAAATACCAAAATGAAAAAGTAGTGAAAAGCTGAGAAAAAAAGAAGGAAAAATTTAGAAAAAAAGCCAGAAAAAAAGAAAGAAATGTAGGAAAAAAGTAAATAGAGAACAAAAAGAAAAAAGTAACAGCTCGGAAAAAATAAACACAATGAGATTTTTTTTAAAGGAATTTAAAAAAAGTAGAAAAAAAACACGGAAAAAAGAAGAAAAAGTTTGTGTTGCATTCAAATAATTTCCAATTATATCGAGTGAATCTTGTTGCCAACATTGTACTTCCACTCAAAAATGTGATTAGGTACAGTTCTGTATCTTACAACCGACTAAATAAGCCCCCAAAAACGTTAATATTATGTGACGAAATATATCAGGAAATAAAAAGAAATGGATATCTTGTGAAAGAATTGTAAGAACAAACGACGTTTGTAGGCCGTACAACCTTTGCAATAGTACATGAGTCAATTCATTCAAAAGAGAAAAATCATTTTGCCGGAAACTCAGCAAAATGTAACTTGATGCCAAGTTTTGGACATGTTTGATAATTAATTATCTTGCCACACTTGGGATTATGGTTGCTCACTGTTGTTTCAAGCGCTGCTCATCGACTGAGTGTGAACGCTCAGACCCGTGGAAAATTACAGGGAACATTGGTCCCAACAGAGATCTACGGGTCCCCAAAATGTAGTGTTATGGAGGTTGAAATTGTAAATCGGTGACAAATATATAATAAAAATCTATATATTCATTCAGTTTTAATCATCAAATTATTAATTCATTTTCTGCATTAAATTATTGTTGGTAATATACCGATTAAATGGGATAACCACAAACCTGTCTTTTTTTCATTTTCTCCTTTTATACTTCCTTTTTTTCTTAACTTTTTTATACAACATCATCATTCGTAATAAAATGCATCAAAGCAAGTGAGCCGTTTGAGAGCCGGCTCTCTTTAATGAGTTGAGCCGAAAAAGCTGGTTCTCTAAAAAGGGACGGACTTCCTTTCACTACACAACTCGAGATCGGCGTGCAGATGAAAACTCGAACCGCGAGACCAAAACAACATCTGCCGGATCTGCCTGACGAAAAGTTTGGAGTGCGGTAAATATTTGTTTAAAAAAAAAGTCATCGGGTAATAATGACAATTTTGTGTCAAAAAAGTTGCGTACCGGGGACGCACGTCGATTTGAGACTATGCGTCCCCAGCAAAAATGGACGCAAGGACGCGGGCAAACGAGAACACTGATAGAGGTACGATCTTGGGCCTGGTCTGGGCATATAACGTATATTATCAAGTCAGGTCGGGCAGGGCTTCTAGCTTGCTCTTTTTTTTTTTTCTTGTTCACAGCATGCACTTGCGTTGACTCAAGTATTTATCTAGATGACTACTTAAAACTAATACTTGAGTGAAATTATTCAGAAGTAACTATACCTTGACTTGAGTAACATATTTCCGCGCTGAAGTGCACGCTTCGGGGCCGAAGTACGCAAGGTGTCGAAATGCAGCTTCGGGTTTACTTCAAGCATAGTCCCTCAAATCAAGTTGATCGGTCAAGTTCGGGCTTTCATATTCGCGGGACGGGTCAGGTCGGGCTAGATTTTTTAAGCCCAATCTTACCTTTGGTCTTGTCACATATTTTTCTTACATAAGGCACACCGGACTATAAGGCGCCTGAAATTCAGATGAAATTGAGTCTACAGTAATAGCTACTGGGTCTTTTTCTGACTTAACACACTTTCGGCATACGATTGATCAGTCGATAAGTGTCGTTGATTAAAATCACAATATGTTGTTTGCCACGGGAATCCAACCTAGGTCACAGCGCGGAGGTCCTGACACTTTACCACGAGACCACCAGTGGTACAGATGATGCTTGAAAAGGTATTAGACCTTATCTCATTCTCACACTATTTTAGTGTGGGAATGAGATCAGGTCTTATACCTTAATTTCGCAATATTATATTATTTTTAGCCAGATTCATTTGCATAGTGCATTTTATTCTGCATTCTGATAGGTTAAACAGTCTCGCCACTTCTTCCCCTGTGTGTCAATAATGTTGCAGTTTAAAATGTAAACTTACGTAAAATAACTTGTCTAGTATTTTGGTGAAAGACTTTAAGTTTCTGTCTTTTGCAAAATTATTGGCACTTTAGTGGAAAAGTGGAGTCACTGTTTAAGCTTTTAGAATGCACTATGCAAATCAGTGTTTCTGGCACTGTGAGTAAAAGTAGTGTGATAATGATATGAGCTCTAATGGCTTTTCAAAAGTCATCTGTACATTGATGGTCTATTAGTAAAGTGTTGGTGCCCTCATCACTATGACCTGGGTTTGAACCCCATTGCATACAATTTTATGCTATATTAGGCAACCGATTGATTAATTTTTGCCCGAAAATGGTAAAATAATGTAGTAATATTCGCCTATAGATACTGTATTTACTGGTATATCCGATTTTATGCACCGTATTCTGTGGTATATAAGGTCCTTTTGAAATTTCTGGCCAGTTAGGAGTTTTTTGTGTGCCTTATCGTCCGGAAAATACGGTAAATATGATTTATGTGTGCCACAGCGCATCCAGAGAAATGTATTATGAATGAAATTAAATTTGCAAGTCGAAAACACTCTGTTTATGTTTTTTTTCCCATTAAAAAAAAAAACATTTCTCCGTTTCTTTTGCAGGATGATTTTATTAACAATCAGCACTGAGTAACATGGAACACATGTTGTATAAAGCAAAGGGTTTGCCGTGCGGCGCAAGGGGGAGATGCTCGTTGTCACGGTAACCAGTCCCCTTCTTCTTGGCGTAGCATCTTAGCTAAGTCTTCTTTTTTCCGCAAGCTGCTGTAGAGCATCTCCAGCATCCCGACGACTGGCCGCAAAGCGTCCTGGCTATTTTGGCGTTTGCCAAAACGTCCGATCGGTCGCACGCCCCGGCCCACGTACCAAAAGGGATCGATCTCCGGACCTGGAATCAGATATTCCATTTGGTTAACCTCATGCCAACGTGGCATTACTGACAATGATTGGTTTTCGAGAAAAAGGGTGAAAACTGTTAAAAATAATAGTTACACTCAATTCGTCTAAGGCAGGGGTGTCAAACGTGCGGCCCGGGGGCCAGATCAGGCCCGCTAAGGGATTGAATCCGGCCCGCGAGACAACGCTCAGAGAAGTGCAAGAGAAAAACAAGCTGCAGGTTGGAATATGTCAACTTGATGTTGCCAAAGCTAGGTGCATCGAACAAAGACACTGTACTTGTATTTCTCTCTCTCTCTCTCTTTTCCTCCCTTTTTCTCAAACTCTCTCTCTCTCTCTCTCTCTCTCTCTCTCTTTTTCTCTCACTCTCTGTGTCTCTCTCTGTTTGACTTGGCGCCAGCTGCAGCTCGTTGCCTGATTGGCTTCCCTCCTATTTAAGATCAGTGCTCTTACTCACCCTTTGTCAGTCCGTCAACAAACCTCTGCACCCACAAGACTTGTGTATTGACTCTGCCCGGTATCCGGTATTCTCCCATTCTCTCTTTCTCTCCTTCTATTTCTCTTTGGATATCATTCTTTCTCTCTCTTTCTTTCCCCCTCTCTCACTATTTGTCTTGATATCTTTTTTGTTTCTCACATTCTCTCTCTCTCTCTTGTCCTCCCTTTTTCTCTCACTCTCTGTGTCTCTCTCTCTCTTTCACTTTCTGTGTCTCTCTCTCTTTCTTAGTTTCCCTTTGTCTCCTTCTATCTCTGTGTCTTTTTACCTTCTTTTGCTCTCTCTTCCATTTTTCCTTTTCTCTCTTTCGCTCTCTCCTGCTTCCCCCTTCTCTCCTTCTCCCATTCTCTCTTTCTCTTCTTCTCTTTTCTCTCCTTCCCTCTTTCTCACTTTCTATTTCTCTTTGGATATCAATCTTTTTCTCTCTTTCTTTCCCCCTCTCTCACTATTTGTCTTGATATCTTTTTTGTTTCTCACATTCTCTCTCTCTCTCTCTTTCTTTTCCTCCCTTTTCTCTCACTCTCTGTGTCTCTCTCTCTTTCACTTTCTGTGTCTCTTTCTCTTTCTTAGTTTCCCTTTGTCTCCTTCTATCTCTCTGTCTTTTGACCTTCTTTTGCTCTCTCTTCCATTTTTCCTTTTCTCTCTTTCGCTCTCTCCTGCTTCCCCCTTCTCTCCTTCTCCCATTCTCTCTTTCTCTCCTTCTCTTTTCTCTCCTTCCCTCTTTCTCACTTTCTATTTCTCTTTGGATATCATTCTTTCTCTCTCTGTCTTTCCCCCTCTCTCACTATTTGTCTTTATATCTTTTTTGTATTTCACATTCTCTCTCTCTCTCTCTCTCTCTTTTTCTCTCACTCTCTGTGTCTCTCTCTGTTTGACTTGGCGCCAGCTGCAGCTCGTTGCCTGATTGGCTTCCCTCCTATTTAAGATCAGTGCTCTTACTCACCCTTTGTCAGTCCGTCAACAAACCTCTGCACCCACAAGACTTGTGTATTGACTCTGCCCGGTATCCGGTATTCTCCCATTCTCTCTTTCTCTCCTTCTATTTCTCTTTGGATATCATTCTTTCTCTCTCTTTCTTTCCCCCTCTCTCACTATTTGTCTTGATATCTTTTTTGTTTCTCACATTCTCTCTCTCTCTCTTGTCCTCCCTTTTTCTCTCACTCTCTGTGTCTCTCTCTCTCTTTCACTTTCTGTGTCTCTCTCTCTTTCTTAGTTTCCCTTTGTCTCCTTCTATCTCTGTGTCTTTTTACCTTCTTTTGCTCTCTCTTCCATTTTTCCTTTTCTCTCTTTCGCTCTCTCCTGCTTCCCCCTTCTCTCCTTCTCCCATTCTCTCTTTCTCTTCTTCTCTTTTCTCTCCTTCCCTCTTTCTCACTTTCTATTTCTCTTTGGATATCAATCTTTTTCTCTCTTTCTTTCCCCCTCTCTCACTATTTGTCTTGATATCTTTTTTGTTTCTCACATTCTCTCTCTCTCTCTCTTTCTTTTCCTCCCTTTTCTCTCACTCTCTGTGTCTCTCTCTCTTTCACTTTCTGTGTCTCTTTCTCTTTCTTAGTTTCCCTTTGTCTCCTTCTATCTCTCTGTCTTTTGACCTTCTTTTGCTCTCTCTTCCATTTTTCCTTTTCTCTCTTTCGCTCTCTCCTGCTTCCCCCTTCTCTCCTTCTCCCATTCTCTCTTTCTCTCCTTCTCTTTTCTCTCCTTCCCTCTTTCTCACTTTCTATTTCTCTTTGGATATCATTCTTTCTCTCTCTGTCTTTCCCCCTCTCTCACTATTTGTCTTTATATCTTTTTTGTATTTCACATTCTCTCTCCCTCTCTCTTCTCTCTCTCTTTCTCTCTTTCTTTCTTTCATTGTCCCACCCTCTCTCTTTTTCTCTCCTTCGCTTTGTCTTATTTCTTTCTCTCTTTTTCTTTCTCTCTAATATACTAGTCCGGCCCCCGAGAGAATGTTTGTTCTATCGTGTGGCCCCCGAGGTAAAATGAGTTTGACACCCCTGGTCTAAGGCATAGGTGTCAAACTCACAGCCCGCGGGCCACATCCGGCCCGGCGTACAATTACATCCAGCCGGTGAAATAGTTTTATATACATCTACTATAATAGCCCGGCTCTATGAAATGCGGATAACTCTCAAACTACAGATCCCACAATGCAGCGCTTTTGCTACCGCCACAAGACTTCCTGAGAAGGTTCCCGCATCAAGCGAGTTAGCTATAGCTTGACGAACGCAGCCAATTTAAAAACAAGATGTCAGCCAGTTGAAAAACAAAACTGACAAGCGCATTAATACTAAGTCTTTAGTGTCAGGAAGAGGAGACGTAACGCCCAGGGACGAACATCTATCAATCACGATGTAACGGAAGGCTAAACGGAGAAAAGCAGGGTGACGTTTCTGTTGCTGTGGATTACGCGAATGCTAAACCCTCAAAATGGTAGAGAAAAAAGTGGGAAAACAGAGCTTTTCAAAACCGATAGGAAGCCGAATATTTGTTACCTGACGTTGCCGGTAAAACCGTGTGTTTTCTTTGTGGCCGTAATTAAGAAATTGAATAAAAAAACACACTACGAGACAAAACATCAGAGTAAGCTGTAAACAGATCAAATACAGAAAGCTGAAGAGTTAAAGAAGAATACGAGGAACCGGAATATGTTTTTCACCAAAACAAAAAGCACAAATTATGTTCATATTTCCGTTTTTTTTTCATATTTTGAATTCGTAAAGTTTTGACAGCGGACATTTTTACGGAGAGCAATGTTTTTTAAGTTATTCAATATTTAAGTAAGTTTATCCTGTAGAATATTCATGACTGTTTTAAATTCATCTCATCTCATCTCATTAGCCGTACCGCTTATCCTCAGTAGGGTCGCGGGGGGGATGGAGCCCATCCCAGCAATCATCGGGCAGTGGGCAGGGGACACCCTGAACTGGTTGCCAGCCAATCGCAGGGCACACAGGGACAGACAACTCATTCGCTCATTCACACCTAGGGACAATTTGGACTGGCCAATTCACCTGAAATGCATGTCTTTGGAATGTGGGAGGAAACCGGAGTGCCCACGCAAGCACGGGGAGAACATACAAACTCCACACAGAAAGTCTGGAGCTGGATTTGAACCCACGACAGGTTCCCATGACATGAACTGTGCCGCACAAGCGCTAACCACTGCGCCGCCGTGCTGCCCGTTTTAAATTCATATTTTTAAAAAAAAAAAAAGTCTAGTTATAAATAAATATTTACCCTGTTCCCGACCAAATATGTAGTTTGAGTTAGGGCCCTCTGTGCAATTGAGTTTGATGGTTTCAAATCAATAAGTTAGTATTTAACTAGATTCTTATTTGTTAAAACAATCGTTATTGATGCCCTGCGATTGGCTGGCAACCAGTTCAGGGTGTCCCCTGCCCACTGCCCGATGATTGCTGGGATGGGCTCCAGCACCCCCGTGACCCTACTGAGGATAAGCGGTGCAGCTAATGAGATGAGATGAGAATCGCTATCGAACAAAGAATTAAATCAAACCTTTTTCCGTGCAATTATGTCATTACTGTTTACATATTTATCATGCTATAATGACCTTACCAACATCTGATGGATTTGTAGAAAACATTAAAAACGAAATACTGGATTTCAAAATGATATAGTTTGTGATAATAGCCCTGCAGTACATTAGTACAGCCATTATTACATCCTCGGTATGTAAGTAGTTAAAGCCATTATCGCATGCCAACAGTTAAACTAAGACGTTCGGAATATTCATAATTCATATATCGAAGAGTTAATAAAAATATAAATAACTGAGATGGTCTTTCAACCTCCCGTGCATGAAACAAAAAAAAATAATGTTGAGGCATTTCTAATTAGGTTACAGTAAATATTTCATTCGGTATATCAGAAGTCAGATTTTACCGCAGGTAGTCAATTTTTTGGGTTGAAATTCAGTTTTAAAATTTAGTTAAACCCCTTTGATGTCCTCAGGTCAAAATGACTCGAAAATGCGTTGTTTGAAACCCTAGATTACATTTTTTTTTAACTTTAAATTTTATTTCTTAGATTTTTCCGATAATATCGTCTGAAATAAAGTGTCCTGAATCAATATACTAGCAACGTTATTTTTGAAATTATGATTTGAGAAAAAAAAATTGTAAAAAAAAAAAAAAAAAAAAAAAACATGAAGCCTGCAAATAGGGTTTGTTCTTTGGTTTCAATGTAAAATAGATGATTCAATAAACACATGAAAATAGGTTTTTACTTTGCTGGTTTTGACTATCGCAGGATCGTTTTGGAAGGCAACCCCGCAAAAAAAAACAAAAAAAAAAACAAAGGATTAGTCTAATCAGTTACTGTTTAAACCAAGGGTGTCAAACATACGGCCAGGGAGGCCGTATCAGACCTGCCAAAGGTTTTAATCTGGCCCGTGAGAATACGTTGAGAGAAGCACAAGAGAAAAATGACTTGCAGTTTGAAATACGTCCACTCGATGTTGCCGAAGCCAGGCGCCACTTATAAAGCGACTCACTCTCTCTATATCTCTCTCTCTCTGTATTTTTCACTATTTTCTTCCTTTCTCTTTCTCTATTTCTTTTCTCTTTTTCTCTCTCCCGCGATGTCTCTCTAGTTATTTTCTATAAATTCTCTCTTTCTCATTCTCACCTTGTTTTCCTTTATTTCTCTCTCTCCCTCACCGTCAATCAGTCTTGTCTTTCTCTATCTCCCTCTATGTAGTTCTTCTCTATTTTACTCTCTCTACTTTTTCTCTCTCTCTCTCCCTCTCTGTCTATTTTCCATTTCTTATCTCTGTCTCGTTTGTCTGTCTTTATCTCTCTGTATTTTTTTCTCTTCTCTTTTTACCTCTCTTCATTTCTCTTTTTTTTCTCTTTTTTATCTCCCTTTGCATCTTTCTTTCTTTCTCTCTTCATTTCTCTCACATTCCCTCTCTCTTTCTCTCGTTGTCTTAGTTTAGGTCTCTTTCTCCCTTTCTCTTTATTTCTCTCTCTTTCTTACTCTGTTCCCCTCTCTCTTTCTCTCATTTTCTTTCTTGTTTTTCCTCTCGCTTTGTCCCTCTTTGTCTCTCTTTCTTTATCCCTCTCTTTCTTACTATTTTTCTCTCTCTTTCTTTATTGTTTACCCCCCCCTCTCTCTCTCTGTCTCCCTCTCCCTTTCCCTTTAATCTACTAGTCCAGCCCCTGTGAGAGTTTTTTTTCCACCGTGTGGCCTTCGAGCTTAAATGAGTTGGACACCCCTTCGTTCAACAAATACAATCTAATCTCTTGGAATTGAGTTGTACGCTCACTTCTGTTGTCGACATTGTGCACGATGTGGAAGTCGTGCTCCACGGTGGTGCTGTGCGCGCTGCAGGCGGGTAAAAGGAGAAGTAGAAAAAGGAGAAAAAGAACCAAGGAAGGGGGCAATCCACATCTCGCCTGGATGTTGCTTCCTCTCCCGGGCAACATGCTGATGAGTTTGTCCAAGGCACTGCAAGACACTGCATAAACATGGGACGGTTGGGTCACTTTTTTTTTTTTACACATTTTGTGCAGCAAAACAGGTGGGAAGAAGATCTGCACAGCAAAAAGCCCAGTTCAAAAGAGAAATAATAATAAGCCTTCCAATTGACCTTTTCTTGTTTTGTTGACAGATAATTTACTTATGTTTTTATAGTCTTAAAAAAGAAAGTCCTTGTTTTTTAAATCTAGATTTTTCACCATGTGGAGTTACGAGCATGTTGCAAAAAGTTCCATGCGAGAAAACAATGAACTCAATAACTCCATTTTAAAAATGACCAAAATCTGAAAAAAATACATTTTAAAATGTTTTAATATATGTAAAAAAATAACAAAAAGTTACAACTCTTTATATAATTACAAAACCTTTAATTGGAAAGAGGTTTTCCAATCAGCTATAAATAGAAGTTTAATTATTTTTATGTTTTTTTTTCTGTTATTTTCTTTTTCAGAAAAATCGTAATACTAATAATCTTATACTTTGCCAAATTTTTGTTTTTATTTAACTTGGAAATATAATTATTTGTCGAATTTAATTTTATTCTTTTTTTTCCCTTTTTCCCAACAAGATAAGAAAAGCAAGATTAATAACACTAAGCAACATAATTTGCTTATGTAAAATATTATTTTTACTTAGAAAATAACTATTTCTCCTATTTTCCTTTTTTTTTTAAATATACTTTTTAAATGGATCCAACCAACAACCAACCAATACATTTTAAATATGTTTTTCTTGCAAGGTTCTTTAAGCTCCACACTACAACAAGCCATTTAAAGAATAAGGAGAAGATTGTGATGAAGATATATACTTAGAGACAAAAAAAACAAAATAAAACAAGAAGTTTATCAACTCATTCTTTTCTCATTTGACTGCTTTTTTCTACTCAATTTTGTAACTTGACTTTTTTAAGTATTGTTACTTAATGACACACTTCACTGTCACAAAACGTAAAACATAAACTGGACAGTTTCTTAATTCAATTCACATAATGAAACATTTTATTTGCTGTTTTTGTGACCAAATTGGAGTTTTTCCTCATGCCATGAGTCTCTTTAACTCCACCCGGGGCAGTAAAAGTCCACATTAAACCCCAAACCCACATTTGCATATTACCCTATTTTTATTACAGTGTGTATTTTTCATAACACTATTCAAATGCTCTTTATTAACACGTTATATTGGGTTTTTTTGTATTCTATATCTTTTATTTAATTTTTTAACACAAGGATACTGCTGGAAGAGTGAATTTCCCTTTGGGGATGAATAAAGTATCTATCTATCTATCTATCTATCTATCTATCTATCTATCTATCTATCTATCTATCTATCTATCTATCTATCTATCTATCTATCTATCTATCTATCTATCTATCTATCTATCCATCCATCCATCCATCTATCTATCTATCTATCTATCTCTATCTATCTATCTATCTATCTATCTATCTATCTATCTATCTATCTATCTATCTATCTATCTATCTATCTATCTATCTATCTATCTATCTATCTATCTATCTATCTATCTATCTATCTATCTATCTATCTATCTATCTATCTATCTATCTATCTATCTATCTATCTATCTATCTATCTATCTATCTATCTATCTATCTATCTATCTATCTATCTATCTATCTATCTATCTATCTATCTATCTATCTATCTATCTATCTATCTATCTATCTATCTATCTATCTATCTATCTATCTATCTATTTTTTTAGATCAACAAATTCCCAAATCATACTAATTCAAATTCCCTTTATTAAGCGATAATAAAACGTACCAAAAAAAAACCCAGCACCTATTTGCTCATTGCCAGACAGACTATGTAGAAAACACAAAAAACTTGCATAAACGAGATTGTTTCATTCACCAAATTAACTACACAAAAATCTATTGTTGCTTATCGTACATAGCGTTCCATTTTAAAAGGTTTACGGTGTACACGATTTAAAATGATCGAAAACGTATTCAATGCCTGTCTGTCTGTTTCAAATAACAAAAAACTGGAAAAATTAAATAAACTAAATACGATGCAAATAATGTTCAAATCCTGTTAATGTACAAGAAAGAAACTTACCCTGAACTTTGGCAAGAAGCTGAGGGTCCCCTGGCGAGATCTGTGGTTGTTTAAAGGACGCAGTCGGGTGAAATCTTATATATCTCTGCTTCTCGTGTGCCGGCGAGGTGATGAATAAACACGTACACGCGCAGGGACGACACGCAACCCCTCGCTCATCCCTACCTCCCCCTCCGATGCCCTTACCTTCCCACTCCTTGGAAGCTTTTGCAAAAGGACGCGTCCTCGTCCCGTCGCCCCACCGTCCGTCACGCGTCCCAGACGTCCATCAACGAGTCGGAGACAACTCCAAATGAGTCAATGTGGGGGACACCCGGCAACTCGAGTACATCTCTTGTCACTTTGTGATCCACAGCCGTGGTGGGTGTCTCTTTTTCATGGACCTTTTGTCAATCTTTCTATACGGCAGGGGCAAGGAAGGACGCAATTCGTGTTTTTTGATGAATGGGAAGTCAAGTCAAGTCAAGTCGTGTTTATTTGTATAGCCCTTAATCACAAAGAGCCTCAAAGGGCTGCATAGATCAAAGACTATTGCAAACTATTATTACAGACTATAATGACACCATCCCCTCATCTAAAACCTACATGAGGGCAAATAATACACATATTATCAACATAAAATATAGATTATTTATATGCCTATGGAGTACAAGGGTGTTTTAAGCTTGGATTTCAACATTTCCACAGAGGTTGCAGATCGAATCTCAGGGGGAAGAGCATTCCACAGCACCGGGGCCCGAATGGAGAACGCTCTCCAACCTGATCTCTTCTTGGCTCTTGGATCACGAGTAGTTCAGCGTTTTTAGAGCAAAGGCTCCGTCATGTCATGTTTATTTATGTAGCCCCTTATCACAAAAAGGCTGCACAGACCACCACTACAACGTCCCCTGATCTGAAACCTTCATGAAGACAAGGAAAAACTCAAAAACTCACCATGAGGAAAATGAAGACACATTGAAAAGGGGTGACATAATTCCCCTTGCAGGCTTACCAGGCTGAATACATCCTTCCAGCCATCTGCACCACTTATCCTCAGTAGGGTCGCGGGGGTGCTGGAGCCCATCCCAGCTATCTTCAGGCAGTGGGCAGGAGACACCCTGAACTGGTTGCCAGCCTGTCGCAGGGCACACAGGGACAGACAACTTACTCCCTTAGTCACACATAGGGACAATTTGGATTCGGCCAATTAACCTGACATTCATGTTTTTGGAATGTGGGAGGAAACCGGAGTAAAAGAGAAACCTTGAGAAAGGACCTCACAAGTGGTAATCCCCCTTCCAGGATGACCAGGGTGAATTACAATTAGCATTACTATACACAAGCATAGTAAACACTAGGTAAGATGTTGAAAATTTGTCCGGAAAGTGCATGACAGCAGCGACGCCCCCAGCCTGTAAACTAGTCCAGCCAGTCTATGACGGCCACGACGCAGTTTCCCATCTCTGCCAGCTGGTCCATGCAGGCGTTCACATGCTTCAGGTCATTCGCTGGTCTGCTGACTCATCTCCAAATCGTCCTTCTCCTTCGTATCACCACCAGGCAGGCAGTCGGAAAAAGACAGGACAATACAGAATATGAGGTGGGCATCAATCATAAGCTTTGGAATAGAAGTGTGTCTTAAGCCTCGATTTAAAAATTTCCATTGAGGTTGCAAATTTTATCTCTGGAGGCAGGGCGTTCCATAACACCGGGGCCCGGAGGGAGAACGCTCTCGAGCCTGCAGACTTCTTGGCTCTCGGAGTCACAAGTAGACCGGCATTTTCCGAGCGCAGACTCCGTGCAGGAACATCGGGGGAAATCAAATCAGAGAGATAAAAGGGTGCAAGTCCATGCAAACATTTATATGTTAATAAGAGAACCTTAAAGTCACATCTTAAGTGGACTGAAGTTGCAGATCCAATCTTATAGGGCGGAGCATTCCACACCACAGCGCAGTCAGCTTTTATTTGGGCAGATATCACATCTGTAGTAACCTACCTGATGACTTGTAAAATATGGTCAATGTCGTTCTAGCTTAGGAGAGTGGAATGTTTTTCTGGAAAAAAATGCGGTGTCAGCAAAACCAAAATTCTTGAGTCAACCTTTTGGGGAGCATTTTTCGCATTTAGGTCAACTCTTTTAAATGTCTGGAAGACATGTTGAAATTGAATGTTGTTCTGGTCTCGAAGAGGGGAATGTCCTGTTGGAAAGACTGGTGAGTTATCAAAACCAAAAGTGTTTTGTCAGTTTTCTTTGGGTATTTTCACCTCTAGAGTAACCTACCTGATTTTGAAAATTGTAAACCTAGCCAAACTTACTCTGCCCTGGAAGAGGAGAATGTCTTTCTGAAAAAGCTGCTGAGTCAGCAAAACAAAAGATGCCAGGTGAGCTATTTTGGAAGTTTTCTCATAACCTACCTGATCTCCTGTGTTGATATTCAATGTCGTTCTGGCCTGGGAGAGTGGAATAGTCATTAAAGTAAGGGTTAAAATTCACAGAAGTATCAAACATACTGTACACAGAAAATCTTACTCATTTTACTCATTGAAACCATAGTAAACATTTCTACTTTAAAGGGACACTGTGAAATAATTGACCACTAGATGTTTTTGTATTGTACAGTGAAAACAAAAATAAGGAAGAATCCAAACTACGAAGACACAAAGTGACTCAACCATTTTTCTTCTCAATTGTTTGCGATGTGGTATGCCTGGAGCCAAGCAACGGACAGAAAAAAAACATACATAGAATAATCAACGCAGCCCAGAAGATTATTGGCTGCTCTTTGCACATTCTGCAGGGAATTGCCTGTTTGTGATACCGCAGCAGAGCTGTCACCATCATCAGGGACTCACACTGGTCACAACCTCTTTGACCTGTTGCCCTCTGGTAAGTGCTACAAGTCACTTAAAGCAATGACTAACAGGCCCAGTGACAATTTAAGTACTTATTTGCAGTTGTATCACACAAATAAATTGTTAAAAAATCATGTATTTTGTTTTCTGGATTTTTCTTTTTAGTTTATCTCGCTCACAGTGGATATGCACCTACGATGAAAGTTTCAGACCCCTCCATGATTTCTGAGTGGGTGAAATAGCAAAATAGCAGGGTGTTCAAATACATATTTTCTTCACCGTAGATCTTACAACATTACGGAATTTTTGTTGATGCTAATGTTTTTGCACTACTTTTCACTGTACCATTGTTACGGTGCACTATTTTTATGCCACTATTATTATAACATGAACCATTCTTTAAGACAGGCATGTCAAACATGCATTGGAGGATCTAATCCGTCCGAACAGAAATTTCTGAGTATGTTAAAAAAAAGTATAATTTCTCTTAAAAAGAATTAAATAAATGCTATCAAATGCTCTCTCCGGCCATAGAGGGCCATGTTGAGTTTGTATAGTGTGGTAAGTTGGTTCAAGTGTAAAACTGCATTCACTTAACTGTTAAAATAAGCCAGTTACTCTATCACATTTAATGCCAAACAGGAAAACTTGTTTTCCCCGTTGTTTTCTCTTCCCTATGCGTTGTCTCGCGGGCCAGATTCAACCCTTTGATCTGACCCGGGGGGCCGCCTGTTTGACACCCCTGCCCTAGACTCTCACTGTAATCCATCATTTTTTATTTGTTCTCAACCTGATGTCTTAAACGTTTTAAACTTTTATGATGCCGAAATGCTCCCTTTACCTCCTCTGAACAATCGTTCCAAAAATATCTCCCAGGCTACTGCTTCATATCTACTTCCTCTCTTGAAAAACAACACCGTGTCATCAGTACCTGATTGAATGGCTTCGTCTCACATCCATGAATGGCACCACAGATGAATCCTGGCAATGTCACAGCATGGTCTCTGCATCATGATGATGACTTCCATGTGATATTATTTTTACATCACTGAGACAGCAGTGATTAAGGTAACCAATGATCTTCTACTGGCAATGGACTCTGGCGCTTCATCACTCTTGCTGCTGCTGGACCTTAGTGCTGCCTTTGACACTGTGGACCATAATATCTAACTAAAATGGTTGGAAAAATTTATTGGTCTCTCAGGAACCGTCCTCTTATGGTTCAGATCCTACCTCTCAGATAAGACACATTGTGTTAAATATGGTGAAATGACATCTGAGCCCTTTAGTTTACCTGTGGTGTTCCACAGGGTTCATTACTCGGCTCCCTTCTTTTCAGCATCTAAATGGTTCATTTGAGTGATATTATTTGCAAGTATAATATCAGTTTTCATTGCTATGCAGATGACACTCAACTATATCTTCTGATGGAGGAATCTGCCACACTAAACTGTGGAAATTTGGAGGCCTGCTTCACTGAGATAAAAGAGTGGATGTCACTCAACTTCTTGTGCCGAAATGCTAGTTATTGGTCCATCTAAATTCTGTAACTTGTTCTCAAAAACTGCTTTAAATATTGACAAATGTATTATCACCCAGAGTGACTCAGTCAAAAATGTAGGTGTCACAGTAGACCCCAATCTGTCCTTCCTGTTACACGTCAAGAATACCAGAACAGCTTTTTTCCATCTTTGCAACATTGCTAAAATTCGCCTTATGCTGTCTCAGTCGGATGCGGAGATTATAATTAACACGTTTGATACCTCCCGTCTCGATTAGTGTAATGCACGACTCTTCGGTCTCCCGAAGTCCAAAAATCAAGGGCCTTCAGCTGGTACAAAATGCTGCAGTGAGGCTTTTATCTAACACAAGAAAGTTTGATCACATCACCCCGATTTTAGCTAACCTGCATTGGCTCCTTGTTAGCTTAAGATGTTATTTTAAGGTTCTGTTGGCAGCATACAAAATCATGCATGGACTTGCTCCCTCATATCTTTCAGATTTAATTTCCCCCTATGTTTCGGTCCGGAGCCTTTGCTCTGAAAATGCTGGTCTACTAGTGATCCCAAGAGCCAAAAAGAGATCCGCAGGTTCGAGAGCGTTCTCCAGGTGTTGTGGAATGCTCTTCCCTCTGGTATTCAATCTGCAACCTCAGTGGAAATGTTTAAATCTAAACTTAAAACACACTTCTATTCTATAGCATATGAATAACTTATATTTTATGTTGACGATATGTGTGTATTATTTGCAATCATCTAGGTTTTAGATCAGGGGATGGTGTAACAATAGTCTGTGGTTTGCAATAATCTGTGGTCCGTGCAGCACTTTGAGATTCTTTGTGATTAAGGGCTATACAAATAAACATGACTCAATCATGTTTTTTCTTTTTTTTTTCAAAGTAAAAATATAAACTCGACAATCTCGCTAAAATCGCGAATGCCAGGTTATCCTCCCATTCAAGCCATTGAGAAATGTGCTATTGATTGAGAAAGACCATCTTGGGCGAGTGATTCACCACTTGGCCGGTCCGTACCTGCATTCCCTAACTCATCCCTTTCCCTGCTACAGTATATTTTGTTAATCGCCTCATAAATTGAAGTAGGAACGTGGCGTGGGCTTGGTAAATTTGGATCGTCACAAAAAAACCTTTGAACTAAGCCAAGGGGGACGTTATCTTAATTGCATGAAACTGTTCTATGAGCTTTTTTGTTTCATCAAATTAAATTATTTACAACCCAACAATATTTTAGGAAGGATTTAAAAACGCCATGTTTTAAAGTGTTTTAGCAGTTCGAGAACTCTCTGGTGGCCATCTTGCTACCGTTGTTATTGTTGATGTTCTGGTCAGGCCAGCGAGGTAGTCAGGGGAGGCAGGTGAGGCCGTGCCTCACCTGTCATCATGAAAATATGAAATTGTAAACATATTGAATGGTTGTATTTATTCAATCTTAGAGTTCTTTCTTATTCATTCATTCATTCATTATCTGCCCCGCTTATCCTCAGTAGGGTCGCGGGGGTGCTGGAGCCCATCCCAGCAATCATCGGGCAGTGGGTAGGGGATACCCTAAACTGGTTGCCAGCCAGTCGCAGGGCACACAGGGACAGACAACTCACTCGCTCAATCACACCTAGGGACAATTCGGACCCGCCAATTAACCTGACATGCATGTTTTTGGTATGTGGGAGGAAACCGGAGTGCCCGGAGGAAACCGGAGTGCCCAGAGGAAACCCACGCAAGCACGGGGAGAACATGCAAACTACACACAGGGGGTTCGATCTCATGACCTCAGAACTGTGCCTCACACGTGCTAACCACTGCGCCGCCGTTCTTTCTCGTTCAACAAAAATATTTAAATGAACCTAGATCTTATATATCCTTCTTTGGGCAGAGAAATAAAGCAATATATAAACTTAAGTAGACGGCACGGCGGCTGAGTGGTTAGCATGTACGCGGCCCAGTTCTGAGGTCATGGGATCGAATCCTCCTGTGCAGAGTTTGCATGTTCTCCCCGTGCTTGCGTGAGTTTCCTCCGGTCCCACATTCCAAAAACATGCATGTCAGCTTAATTGGCCGGTTTGAATTGTCCCTAGGTGTGAATGAGCGAGTGAATGGTTGTCTGTCTCAGTATGTCCTGCGACCGGCCGGCAACCGGTTCAGGGTGTCCCCTGCCCACTACCAGAGGACAGCTGAGATGGGCTCCCGCACCCCCGGAACTCTACCGAGGATAAGCGGTGTAGATAATGGATGGATATGAACGTAAGCAGAGAAAAAAAACTTATTGAAGTTTTTGATTTTTCTTTGCCTTAATGTAGGTCTCAGATCAGGGGATGTGTCATAATAGTCTGTGGTTTGCTATAATCTGTGGTCTGTGCGGCCCTTTGAGACTACTTGGGATTAAGGGCTATACAAATACACGTGATATGCTTCTTCCTATTCCTGTTCAGACATGTTACCTTCACATTGTTTTTGCTTTTTGACCTGTTTTGTTTTATTTTTGTTTTCTCGTGTTCGAAAAAACGTTTCATTCATTCAACTATCTGATATATTGTAAACCCTATATTGCCGTGATGACAGGTGAGGCAAAGCCTCCTCTGCATCACTGCTATTCAGTTATATAACATGATCAAAAAAATAAAAATACATGTCCAAGGAAGGAAATCTGATTCAAGCTTACTGTTCTCCTTGGGTCAAAATGACCTGCCAATGTGTTGTCAAAAATCCCTTAAATGATGTTTCATTTCAGTTTAAACTTTCAATTCTTCTACTAAAGTCTCACGAGAGCGAACGCTACGTTCTCACACTTGCTCTGCAATTTTCCCTTTTTCTTTCTTCACCCCCTTGAAATATTTCTTTGGATTTTTTTTCTATTTTCAACAAACTTAAACATCCACTTACAATGGACAACGTCAAAGCAAGAAGAGCTGACGACTGTCTCGGGTTTTACCCATGTTAGCACATCCGCCTAACATGCGAAAGGTCCCCGGTTTGGAAACATTTGGAGGCTTGGAGAGGGATGGGTGCCATCAGGCTGTACTTGTCCAAGACACACCACAGGAAATGGTGCCCCAAGAGCCTAGGGTTGTAAAAGAGAGCAAGAAAGAGAAGGATGCAAACAGAAAAAAATCCCTCAGAAACTGTAAAATATACATCGCCAATCGAATTATGATTTTTTTTTAATGGACTAACAATATAATGATATAAGATATGACAATTTATGAAGAAGAAGCGTCCAAAGTTTGAGGAAGACTTTGGATACAAACTTGTATCCCTTTTTTTCAGGTGATTAGTTTATTTTTCTATGTGATTTTTTTTCTGCAACATGCTTGAAAAGAAAACGATAAACAAAAAAAAATACAAAACTTTATGACTTTTCAAGTCAAGTCAAGTCAAATTTATTTATATAGCCCTTAATCACAAAAATGTCTCAAAGGACTGCACAGGATTACAGTTACAAAATTACACAATTACCTGATCTTAAACCAGCATGCGGGCAAGGAAAACTCAAAAACCTCAGTGTGAGGAGAAAAGAGAAACCTTGAGAAAGGACCTCACATGTGGTAATCCCCTTTCCAGGATTGACCAGGGTGAATTACACTTAGCATTACTTTTCCTAGATTGGTCCGAACACTAGGGAAAAATGAAATGTTTTATTCGCATTTTCATGTACTGCTAAACTGTAAAAAAATTAAAAATGAAGACACAGATCCTTGACATCAGGACAATTCGAGGGTCGAAATGCAATTACACGCCGCTCCTTTAGATGGCAGTATACATTTGTACACCTATCGCCTTTTCACGCCGGTAAACAAACCGAAGATGACACAATGAAGAAGTCGAACATTCATGAAGACGGACCCGGAGAAGACGCCTCTAAGAGGAAACGTTAGTTTGTCATTTCTTATAAAAGGTTGTTTTTTCAACAAAAATACTTGAAGTAAATAAGACAATTTGGAGGTGATGGAACCGACATTAAACAGCCCGCGTATTTACTTCCTGTGTTATCGGTGAGGAAGATACGTCAGAAGCTACTGCGCTGCCAACAAACAACAAGTCAAGATCCTCCCCTTAAAATAATATATAGTCAGTTATTTTTTTGGGGGTCGTCTAAATGACAAAATGTCGCTGAGTTCGGCCGGCTGGCCCGCCAGTGTTGCGACGGACCAACGCGCGCTTTGCCCGCCTGCCGAGTATGGAGCGTCGGCAGGAGAAGCCGACTGCCAAACTGTCCTCATGTCGGTTCGGGTGTCGCTCTCCCATTCCGGTATTCGACCGCTCCGTCTTCCAGGCACAGGCGAGGAGACTCTTCGTCTTCAGCTCAGTATGGACCCGCAAAAGTCCGGGGAATTCCGCCTGTCACTACAGGATTGCAGTGCTGGTCCCTGTTTGGTGAGTTTGGGTCCCCAAGTGACGGTAGGATTTTTGACAATGCATGAGGTCAATGTTAAGTGGGCTTAGGGCCAAATATTAAAAATAAATGGTGTCTAGCTAAGGCCGGAGAACAAAGTCTCAAAGAGGGGAGGCAGTGGCTCAGGAGGTAGAGCGCTCGTCTTGGGATCAAGAGATCGCAGTTCAAATCCTGGCTCCTCCGTGTTACATTTCGAAGTGTCCTTGGGTAAGACACTGAACCCCTAATGCCCCCAATAAACCTTGCAGGGCTGCTGTTGGGAAATGTGAAGCATATTGTAAAGCGCTTTGGGAAGTCTTGACTTTAAAAGCGCTATATAAATGCAGATTATTTCAAAGGACAGACCACCATTACAACATCTGAAACCTACATGAGGGCAAAGACTAAAAACAAACCTCAGCATGAGGAAAATGTAAAAATCCTGCTCATCAGGTAATCTATCCCCCCTTCCAGGATTACCAGCCTGCAATGTAGACATCATAAACATGATATATAGATAATAACAGATCCATGTCCATTTGACAGCTTCCTGCTCCAAAGTATTGGCTGATTGAGCGGGTTCAAGATAATAGCGGATATCAGGTCCAAGTGCCAGTACCATACCTGTCAACCTGTACGTTTTTGCCGTACAAAGTACGTTTATTATGCATTTTAAGGCGTGTACGACGTACAAGAAAATCTGTACGGAAAAACGCAAATTTGTCAATTATGGGTACCGTCCGGTATACACCGACTATCACGAAACGGCAAATCAATCAATTCAAATGAGTTCGCCGCTGTAGCCTCTATCTCGGTATCGAATTTCATGTGGTAGTTGTGTAGTGAAAGGAAGTCCGTCTCTTTTTAGAGAACCGGCTTTTTCGGCTCAACTAATTAAAGACGGCTCACTCACTTCAATGCATTATATTACAAATTATAATGTTGTATAAATAAGTTAGTATAAAAGGAGAAAATGAAAAAAGAGAGGTCTGTGGTTATCCTTTTAATCAGTATATTACCAACAATAATTTCATGCAGATAAATGTCGAGTCCAAAAATAAAATATTAGACTCGGCCCGTTCGGCTGACCAAAGAAAACAGGCAATCGCAGGAAATAAAGTTTGGAGGGACTACTGCAGTAGAATGACCCGTCAACGAGTACAACGTGGCACCTCTGGCTGTCCGGATCTCTCTGACCACTTCTGGTTCAGTAGCGCGTATTTATTGAAAAGTCACGCATGCGCATTACATTACATACAGTGGAAAAATACTGAAATGCGTGGATCTTTGAATGAGACTATATATATGTGTGTGTGTGTGTGAATGATTACTTGTGTATTAAAATAGAAAAACAGGTTAAGGTAATTCGTAACATAGGAGTCTCAGAAATACACAATAACTAAAAGTAGCTTACTTTACAAAAATGAATTCATAATTTGAATAAGAAAATGTATTATTCTACTTAATTATATTTGCATGTGTTTTTTCCTTCTACAGTGAATGTCCAAGCAACTTAATTTTTTAACTTTTTCTATAATAAACCTCATTCATGTAGAGCAACACAGTATCTCACAACAAAATGTTAATTAACAATATATGTGATATAACGAAACACATGTACACTATAACATGTTAAACTACATATATAAACACGTTTGAAAAAAACTATGGTGTAAGATTATCTTGTATTTTGTAAGGGAAAATACAACAGTTTGTAAGGGCATGGAGCCCTGGAGCTTGACAGGTATGCAGTACAATGGCTCAGAATGCAACATCCAGGCTTGTCCTCCTCACTCAAGGACAAGAAAACAAGAAATGAGTCTGTATAAGAACTAAAGTGCTTGAAATATTTGTTCCTTGTTTCTCTTATTTGGACAGGTGTGACTCTCAATCGAAACATATCAGTATCTTTGTAACAACTTCTAGTTTCTTTAAGTTATAAATCTTGTAGGTATACCTGGCTGGTGTGTATATGTATTTTTAACAATCATTTTCTTTGATTTGTTTCCCTAGTTTATGTTGTTTACAACATAAAAGTTGAGCGTTCACTCAACTGAAGTATTTTTTGAATATATCCGTTTTGAAAATCAATCAAATAAAGTGCAAAATTGTATTGACCAACAACACTTGCCACGCACAGTAAAACAATGCACAATAATTCCTTGTCAGTGAGGCAATGATGAGTCAAGATCATCTCAAGTGCCAGAGAAAACCACAGGCCTTGCCTTACACATACGTGCTTTAATGGGCCTAGTAAAATAGGGAAATTGTATTCTTCTAATTTAACTACCCTGTTGTATTTGCATTAAAATACATTTTCACTTAAGAAACATTTTCGAAACGTTTGGTATATGCACACATTCCCTTGTCTAATCCTGTTTGTCATACAAGTATTGAGCCATTAGGAAAAATAGACTGAAAATGTTATTTGAATTGTTCACATTCTGTGTCATGTTGAACTTGATTCTTGAGCCAGAATCTTGATCTCTTTCCTGTAATAGTCTTGACGAGCAGCAATTCCCCAAAGGAAACAATAAAAGGAATTTTTGGGTGTGTCAGCTTTGAAAAAGAAAGTATAAGAAACAGGCTCTATTCATGGCACACTACTGACTTTGTTGTAGTCTTTAATCCATATTATCCCTCTTTTTTTTCAGACTATCGCCATGTACGACTTAAGATCTGTAGACTATGAGGTGAAAACGCCAAAATGCCACCAGCTGAGTCTGGTAGTGCCTCCGCGTGACCGGATTAGCTTCAACTTTGGCTGTGAGCAGGAGGCTGAGCGCTGGGCAACTGTAATGATGACATCACTGAGGGAAGCGCGCAAAGGTTAGCGAGCCTCGCTTTTTTCAGCCAGGGCTCAGTACAAATACACGCACTGTTTTGTTTATGAATTAAAAAAATGAGAAAAAAAGCAAAAAAACACACACAAAATGTTTGTGTGTGTTTCTTGCTTTTTTGTTCCCTTTTTTTATTTTCTTTGTTATTGTATGTGTTTGTCTTGCTGTCGGTCACCCCCCTAGAGGGATATGACCAAGGTAGGTAGATAGATTGCTAGTAACTGTTTGTTAGATTTAACTCGCGGCCGTTATAAACCGAAGCCAGGTAGGAAAGTCAGACGAGTATAGTTAGAGTTATAGAGTTCGTCCAAATTAAAGATAACAGCAGTACAGACGCTGCCCTACTTACGAACGTTTGTAAGTTGAATGTGTTTGTAAGTTGCGTCAGTGCTATATTTAATATGTTTATGGTTTATATAAGTATGTTTAAGGCTTGTATACGTAACCTGTATTGTTTTTTACTGAAAAATAAACATTTAATAAAATAATATTCTCCGTAAAGATGAATAAAGTTGAGTTTAACTTACTTTTGGAAGATGCACTTCAAGAGGGGCGGCAGTAGCTCAGGAGGTAGAGCGCTCGTCTTTGCATCAACGGATCCCAGTTCGAATCCCGGCTCATTACATGTCGAAGTGTCCTTGGGTAAGACACTCAACGCCTAATACCCCCAATAAGCAGGTTAGCGCCTTACATGGCTGCAAGGCCGCTATTGGGAAATGTGGAGCACATTGTAAAGTGCTATATAAATGCAGATCATTTCATTTCAAGAGTTAGGCGACTTCCTCCTCCGTGGTAAAAAGTGGCCGAAAAAAAGCGTTCCAACCATTTTCTCAACCGTTTCAAGCTTTCTTATTCCACTTTCACTTCAAAAGAAACCGCTCGCCTCTTCTTTACACTTTACACCAACCATATTGATTGGACGCATGAGATAAATAACATCGCGCTGGAGTAGTATAGACATGGACAGTAAAGAATGTTTACACACGAACTAGGAAGAGGAAGCAGATTTATTTTTACTTCCGGGTGAATGCCGGGTGAGCTCTCACAGCGCCACACGCCGGTAGCAGCGGAAAGAAACACTACAGTATTGTCAGTATTGTATTTGGAAAAAGGTCCACACAATACAAAATCTAACTTACAGCAATGTCCGGATATTTTTCGTCATCCAGAAAAAAAAATTAATATCTACCGTTTTTCGTAAGTCGAATGGTCGTAACATACCTGTCAACCTGTACGGTTTTGCCGTACAAAGTACGTTTTTTATGCATTTTAAGACGAGTAGGACGTACAAGGGAATCCGTACGAAAACGCGCAAATTTGTCAATCGAATGCTTCTGCCGCCTGGGTATTTCCCATCATGCATCATTCCGAAAAAATATATATATATGTACGATTATTTTGTATTCTGTACGGGAAAATACGACAATTTGTACGGGCATGGAGCCGTGGAGGTTGACAGGTATGTCGTAAGTAGGGGAGCGTCTGTATTACAAAAAAAGTAGCCACGTGATTGTCATAATATTGGAGAAAGTTGGGCAGTTTTTTTTTTTTTTGTGCAGCTCAAACACCCTCTTGTGGTCGGTTTATTCGTACGATTTATTTTTTTAAGCATGTATATTTTAATTTGCGATGATAGCCTTAATATGAAGTGGACCCCTAATGCCCCCGATAAGCAGGTTGCTGTTGCCACTATCGGTGTGTGAGTGTGTTTGTGAATGGGTATGTGTAAAGCGCTTTGGGAGGTCTTCAGTGACTTGAAAAGCGCTATATAAATCCATACCATTTACTTTTATGTTTATTCGAGCAGTGTTTTTTTCAATTTCCTTCAAGCCAGGCACACTTTTTTTCATGAAAAAAAATCGGGTAAGCACCAGTTTTTTTTTTATAATGCTTAAACTATCATGTCGCCCTTATTGTCACCATAATATTTTTCTTACTTTTGCAGGGTAATACGGGCGCTTGAAATCCTTGAAAATGCTTGACTTTTAATGGTCTGTTTTCAAGGATTAAGAAGTGCTTGAATTTTGGGTGAAGTGCTAGTAAACAATTGAAATTGTTGCCATGTTTCTCAACAAGTCTGCTTGAAAATGATGCCAACACTGCTCTCTGGTGGCTTTGCTATGCCACCGCATTATTTTTTTTCATATTTAACGACAGCTCACATTAGCTTGTATGGCATTTTCTCTATGATGTGTCATTGCACCCTAGCATAGCGCCCAAGAGGAGCATGTGACACTCAGACAGGGCTCAATGAAATGTGTATTAGTGCAAGGATAATGTATCAATTATGGACATTTATTATGGGTTATGCAAACAAACGAGGTTTCCAATGGTAAATTGTAATGGGAAGATTTCCCTGTAACTAAAACATAAGCTACATATTACACTACATTCCTATCTTATATGGGGAGAGATTTGTATCAGAAATTTTTACCCACGTGCTATTCAGATTCAAAATTATTTTCAGTATTTTGCTAAAAAATTATGGATGAGTGCACAAGAAAAACTAAAAAGCGCATATGTGAATCGCAAATATGTCTGTGGATCTGCAAAACACATGATTCACAACAGATTCATTTTGTTTAATGTTACTGGAGGAATTGAATGATTAGCTTTGAAACTCTTAAAAAAGTTTTCTGTTTTTGGCCATTGAAAACTATTTTTGTTAATAAATTTGCTGTAATTATGGATTATACTATACTTTTAACCAGTTTTTCAAGTTTTGCCATATTTTGACAACAATAATACTTAAAATGAGCCAAAATGATCTGCCAGTGGGAAAAAAAATCCAGTCTTTACTTATTTCAGGAAAGAAAATAATAATTCTGCAAAGTTATGGCCAATATTTTTATTATTTTTTATTATTGAATTGCAGTGTAGTCTTGAACAGCTTAATCAAAACAAGTAATTAAATTGGTTCGATTTATCGCTCAGCCCTATGCACTGGTTTTGAAAAAAAGAGACATGCATCAAAACCTCATTTGTGGATATATGACTAACCTGTACAACTTGATAAGGAAATGCATCACAAGTCAGAAAAGAAACTTGAACCGGGAAGAAAAAAAAAACAAAGAGAATGTGGTTGCACAACTGCATTCAACCTCTTGGAAATACAGTTTTGGTTGTGTTCGACATGATCAATCGTGCTTAATTGAGGTCAACATCACCAAAAACCTGATTCCTTTGATTTATGCCAATTGAAGAAAGGCTGGAGAATAATAATAATGATTACATATATGGCCATGGGGGCGGCATGGTGGTTAGCGTGCAGCACGGTGTGTTCAAGTCCAGCTTCCGCAGCCTGCCCCGTGTGGAGTTTGCATGTTCTCCCCGTGCCTGTGTAGGTCCCTCCCACATTCCCCAAACTATGCATGTCAGGTTAATTGTCCGGTCCAAATTGTCCCTAGGTGTGAATGAGCGAGTGAGTTGTCTGTCTCTGTGTGCCCTGCGACTGGCAACCAGTTCAGGGTACCCCCTTCCCACTGCCCGAAGACCCTACAGAGGATAAGCGGTGCAGATATTGGATGCATATGTGTTTAGACAACTATATTTTATTATTTTTTTATCCCCCCATTCAGCAGCAGACTCAAAATGTGGTGACGCTGAGGACCTCAAATTCCACGACACCTCATCTTTGCAGCAACTAGGTGTGTATGTAAATATATTTTTTTAAATCTGGTCCACCTGTTATATATGAATAGTATTTGATAACCTTTTTTTGTATTAACTCATGCGTTCATCACAAATTTGCCAGGAAATTCACCCTAATCGGGCCCTTCTGTGTTTATGTGTGTACGTCAACATTTATAGAAGAAGCCTGCATTGAGTTGACGAAAGCCATCCAGGCCGGCGACTCAGAAGCGGCCTCCGTCTTTGCAACGGAGCTTTGCAGTAAAAATGCCGTGCTGAAGATCCAACCCTCCGTACGGCAATGTGAAGACAATGAAGTCATGTAGGTTACGTTCTAGCAATATTCGGTCGTTTCTTTTATCGCAGGGGTCTGGAACGTGTGGCTCAGGAGACAGATGTGGTTCTTTTCATCTGGCTCGGAGATAATTTACCGGGCTTTGATAATATCTGTGATATTTCAATTCTAGTGTATGCGAAGCTGGGGCAACACAGGAACGTTTCGTTTGATCCAAAATGTAGTGCTTATAGCGCAGCTAACTTTAGTTTGAAGGGCAATGTACTATGAGGCGTATTCGCCCCCAACGGGACAGGTGCATACTACACCTAAACAGCTTATGGACATTATTATGGGCCATGCAAAAGAATGAAGGTAGTGTTTCCCAGTGGTAAATTGTAATGGAAAGAACTTCACGCAACTGAAAATGTAAGATACATACTACTGTCATTTTTACCCAACACCTATATGGGAAGAGATATGTCTAAAACGTATTTTTCAGATCCACAAATGTATTTACTCAAGATCTAAATATCTTATGTCTTGATGAATGCACATGCAAGATTAAATATCACATTAATACATTGCAGCTATATTTGTGGGTTCTCAAAATACATGATCCACATCTTCTTTGAATGGTACTGGAGAAATTGGAAAATTGACTTTGAATCCAGTCTACTGACTGTCTTGAAACAGTTTGACCGTTGTTGTGGAAGATTCCTCTTCATCATGTTCCATCAACATGAAAGTCTCTCCTATAATGACCACTGCAGCTTTGAAACAGCAGGTATTTGTCCTGACTTGTATTCCTTCTTTTTTTGATATAATTTTAGCCCATTTTTTTTTACTTTATATTGTATATTCAACTCGTCAGATGTTCCTCGAGTATGGCTTCCACCCTTGGCTGCAGCGTTGGGTGATTGGCCAGTGCCTGTGCACTAATCAGCGCTCCCTGGCCTCCTACGGTGTCCGTCATAACGGAGACACGGCGTTTTTATACCTCTTAACGGCCTGCCACGCTCACCTGACGCGACAACTCCTCCAGCAGGACCAGGAGAGCGCACTCCTTCACGGTTTTATCCCAAATGCAACTTTGCCTCCTCACTCCAATCAGAACAGTATCGCCTTTCAAGAAGGGAGGCTTCATAGCACCTTGCCGGCGAGATTAAATAGCAGCGTTGCTGGTAAGTGACGTCTGATTTTCCGATAAAAATTAAAAAGAAAAAGCATGGTGAAATGATTAAAAAAAAATAAGAAATGAATGAATTAGAGCTGCACGATTAACCTTAATGTAATCAATATTGCGCTGTGTCGTAGTGCCACTGTGTTAACACAAGACACTGCGGTATTTTTTAAGGAGTCAGAGTTCCATGTTTTTCCCCCCTTGTCATTTGAGTGATGGAGTGTTTAGCCAATGAGAATTGTCAGAACTAACAATGCCAGCCAATCAGAGGCACGTTTTAATGGCACTAGCCCAAAAAGCGAGGCAAGGCGTAAACTGAATGCTATGCCACACACCTACCATGTGGAACCATGTTGAGCTCCACAGAAGAGGGCACTGTTTTCTTAATGTTAATGTATGTCACTATGATTAAGCGCTCCCAAAATCAAAACTCGCACAGAAAATGCACTTTTCTGACAAAATCTAAAAAAAATAAAACAATTAAATTGAAAAGCGCAATTAGGTTTTTTTTTCCCCTTAATCGTACAGCCCTAAAAGGAATGACCTTTACTGTCAGTATACAAGTATACCAAAATTGGAGGGCTCATCCTCTCAGTGCAGGTATAACCAATTAAGAAGGTAAACGTATGCAAAGGTTACTGTTGCAAAGCAACTTATCAATGATCTTAAATAATGGCCGATTCTCACAGTCTGGGTAACAGTAAAACTACTTTGGTCCATCGGGCAGATAATTTTGCTCATTTTACATTTTTTTATCTTAATTTTCTAAGTGTTTTAGTTCCGTGCTGCAAAATCCAAATTAAAAATGTAAAATAAATTCTGCAGAATGGGACAAAATATTTATAAACAGTAGAATTACTAAAAATATTATTTAGATTTTGCAACATTATCTAACAACAGAACAAGAACATTTTACATAGAGGAAATATTTTTTTCTCATTTTGCATTGCAAAAATGTCTGTTTACTTCATTAAGAAAAAATTAAAAATAAAGTCAGATTTTCTAGTTTTTGGGGCAAACATTTTCCATATTTTCAAATAATAACCTTTTTTATTATATATTCACTTCGAGTATTACTAATTTTTTGTAATTTTTTTCCCACTGGACTGGTAACAGTGTGCTTGAAGCCTCACACTTCAAAAACTCAATGTAATATTAAAGTCAGAAGTAAAATGTTTTTAAAAAATATTGGAAAATAAAAAACGAATACTTTCAGTCAATGGAAGAAAAATAAATTTAAAACCTTAAGAATAAACGTTATTTGTTTCTCATTTTTATTTTTTTATTCGTACAGTTTGTAGTGTGTATGGAACTTCCAACTGCAAAAATTCAAGGTAACAGAATATTTAAAAAAAAACACATATTTAATATGATAAAAAACAAAAGTAAAACAAGTAACATAACTTTAAAAATAATCTTTTTTTTTAGTTGCACATTTAAAAAAAGCAGGACGCTGGTCAATAATATGCAGGGTTTGGCTGGTTACTTCAAAATTATAATCAAATACAGTTACTAGTTACCTGTTGAACAATGTTATCAGTGTAACAACCTGAATACAATAATGTTGCAGTAATATAACTTGGTTCCTTCAGGTTTACTCCAATAATAAACGTTATATTAATAAAGTACTACATTTTGTGTAAGATAAATTAATGGTAAATAGTCTGCATTTATATAGCGCTTTTCAAGTAAATGAAGACCGCCCAAAGCGATTTATAATGTGCTTCACACTTACCCATTCACACACACACACTCACACACCAATAGGGAGTCAGCCATGCAAGGCGCCTACCTTCTTATTGGACAATGTAACCTTGAAAAATAATTAAAGGAAACCAAGGTCAGGTAGTTTTTTGTAGTCCCACAAAACCACATAGTAAAGTATATTAAGAAAAAAATAAAACTTTCTATTTTACACGGCAGACAATATTTGCTCTGTTTGAGTTCACATTAAGAGCAGAATAATGACCACATATATTTTAGGTTTTACTTGACTAAAGTGGGGATGCCAAACCTCTTGACAATATCCAGATTTATAAGCCTAAGTAACACATCCTCACAGTATAACAATCTTGTGATCATACAGTGACACCTAGTAACTGCAAAATGCAACGAGAAGACAATCATTCAAACTTACTGGATGTCCCTGAATGCCTCACAAAACTCCTGGCTCGCATTAATCCTACAAAATGAGTGCTACATTGAGGCAGAAATAAAATCAGACAAAAAGAAATGTGCCTTTACCAGCAACACTGTGAGAAACATGCAATTTGTGCAATCTGCAACACATAAGTAGCCTAGATGGTAGTGTGCCGGCTTTGAGACTGGGAGGTCGCTGGTTCGCGCCTCGACCGAGACATACCTAATTGGTATAATGGCGGCGCCCTCTGGCTGCGGCTGCACCGACTCGCTACAACGGGTCAGGTGTATCGACATTTCGTTCTGTGTACATTGTTACAAAGAATGACAATACAAAGGAAATTATTATTATTATTATTATAAGGACGTTGGTACAATGTGCACTCACGTCGTGTGTCTCTGTCTCTCTACTGTCAGTGATTGAAATTATGATGGACGCAACCAGTCTATCGGCGCATTATGTATATGTAAATATAGTTTTAATTATAGTTGTAATCCTGCAAAGTAATTTTTATATCAACTAAATGTACTTTTTATTTGATTACGCCCTTTTTTCTGTAACAATACATTTTTTAAATTTGTATTACGTACATGTATCCATTATTCCCAACCCTGATAACAAAAGAGATGACTTCATACAAATTTAATGAATTGACATTATTATTGTTTCATCATAGGGTCAAAAGCACAAAGCTCTATGCAACAAGAAGTCAACGTCTCCAATGCGGACTTCTCTCGCATACACGAAGAATTCATACAAAACACAGCCGGCCTTCAGGTAAAGCAACAGAAATATTCAATGGCAAAAAATTTAGGTACATGCTCACAATGTAATCAAGATCACAATAAGATGTTGCCACTTGTGAGGACCTTTCTCAATGTTTTTTTAATTTTCCTAATGCTGAGGTTTTCAAGTTTTTTCTTGTTGGTTTAAGATCAGAGGATGGTGTAAGTGTAACCTCTGCAGTACTTTGAGACATTTTGTGATTAAGGGATGTAAAAATAAATTTGACTTGATATGTATATAGTATATTGGTTTACGAACTGAGGGCGGCACGGCGTGCAGTGGTTAGCGTGTGTGCGGCACAGTTCTGAGGTTGTGGGATCAAACCTTCCTGTGTGGAGTTAGCATGTTCTCCCCATGCTCACGTGGGTTTCCTCCAGGCACTCCAGTTTCCTTCCACATTCCAAAACATGCATGTCAGGTGAATAGGCTGGTTCAAATTGTCCCTAGGTGTGAATGAGCAATGAGTTGTCTGTCTCAGTTCAGGGTGTCCCCTGCCCACTGCCCGAAGATAGCTGAGATGGGCTCCAGCACCCCCGCGACCCTATTGAGGATAAGCGGTGCAGATAATGGATGGATGTGTTTTTAAAGTCATTCAAAATTCCCCTCTAAACACAATTATTCCGGATCGATGTCCTGTTACAAACTGTATTATTGGACAAAATTTCTATCTGCGTGCTTATCCCCATCAGGGTTGGCCGTGCCCCTCTTGCACTTTTATCAACAAACCGACGCGTCCCGGATGTGAAATCTGCAGCGCAGACCGTCCCGAGACCTACAGCGTTCCTGGCGAATATCAACCGGACTCACTTGAACTTCGGTGGCTCCGGGAGGAACAGGATGCAATCACACAATACCAGCGGGTAGGAGAATATGAATGTGAAGCCAAGACACAAATGTTGGCTTTTAAATTAAAAGGAAGCGGTAATGAATTGCATATAACATGTTGATGGCTGGTCAACAACCTTGACAAAGGCAAAAGAAGCAGAACGCCAGCAAAATTTTGCCCAGTTGGTGATGATGGACGACCAGGACTTGATACCGAACCCGGAGCCTCTGGACTGCAGGATTTGCTATGCTGAAATTCAACCAGGACAGGGTGCACAGCTCAAGGAATGTCTCCACTCCTTCTGCAAGTAAGAGTTGGGACAAGGTTAGGATTTATTTATCTTTTTGAGGTAGGGTTGTTAAATGATCCATTAATTTTATTGAAACAATATTAAGTTAAATATTGAAAATATATTCTGTGTAAATTTATCAGACAAGAATAACTCATTTTAAATCTGTTAAACTCAGTTCTAACATTTAGAGATTGTACTAAAATGACCATTTATAGCTTTTTCCCATAACCTGCTTTAAAGGAGATGTACAGAATTGGGACATTTGTAACTCTCTCCCACCATCTCCTGGCTTGAGGTCATGATTGCAGGCTTGGTCAGCTAGTTCATGGTGAAAGTGCATGCATTTCTGAACATGCTCGAATAAAACTCTTTGTTTTTCATCTTCCTTTGGGGTTTTGGGTTGGAGTTTGGACTATACTTGAAATAGTCCCCTTCTTTCGTTATTTTAATGCTAAACTAACAAATAGAAAGAAAGACAAAATGCAAGGACAAGCATGAAGTTACTCTCCACCCAATCCCCTCCCCTGATCCTTCTACCTAATGTGTTACGTGCCCCGAACAGCTTTGCTAAAAGTCAAAATAAAACCAGATTGGCACAGTGTAAAAGAAAATGTAAGGGATCACTTAACTCAGTTTGGGCATTGGTAAACGCATAATTAATCGAGAAAATATTCTACTTTTGACTTTTTATAGACCCTCAAAATGATGCACTATTCAACAAATTTTCAATCAGCGCTTAATGTACATATTTCAAATGAACATTTACATTACTACTCTCAATTTCAAGATTCTAAAAATGTGGGTTTTCACTACGGCTCATAAATTTGATTTATTGCCTAGCCCTGTTGGTGTTTAAAAGGGGGAGGGATTTCAAAGATTTAACTAAAGATTTTTTTGTGTTTCCCTAGGGACTGCTTACGCTCTGTAATTATGCTAAGCGAAGAACCAGAAGTTTCCTGTCCCTACAGAGATGACACGTATGCCTGCACATGCCTCTTGCAGGAGAGGGAGATCAAAGCTGTCAGTAAAGCATAACGTTTTTGAGCAGGGGTGTTCAAGCTTGAGCCCAGTTGCATTTGCAGCACACAAGCTATATTTCAGGGGTCCGCTGCATCCACTAAAATGATGGAATTATAACTGCAATTTTTTTTACCCCCTAAGATGTATTATATTTTTGGATACATTTTTTTATTTTTTTACAGCACTGAAAATAAGAAAATATGCAACAGTATCAGATAATCCAGTACATTTTACAGTCTATTTTTAACTTTTTAGCAAGAAAAATGAGCAAATGCGTATGCCAGTAAAACATCATACAGTTTTGATGAAAATTTGTATATAAGAGGAAAAAATATAATAAATGAGCAATTGTATCTGCCTGTAATTCAATATGCCTCTTTCATCGTACTATAATCCCTTGTTTTCTGCGGTTAATGCGGATCAGAAAGGTCCCGCGATATCCAAAATCCTCAAACTAGCACCGTCGGTTCGTAAAATAGAAAAAAATATATGATCGTGAACATGTGTGTTTGGAAAAAAAGTCATCAAAATGTAAATATAGAGCAGTTAATAAAACACAGTATACAATATAAGATGGACTCTGAAAACATAAAATTGTAGTAATTGAAGTGTTGTCGCTGTCTAAAAGCAATAAAAAAGAAACACAATGTCTTGCGATTACACTATCGCACTAGGTCATATCACAACATTGATTAATCGGGCAGCCGTAGTTGACGCCGTCATTTCTGTATGTTACCGCACGAGACAGAGACCCTTCCGCATGAGAAACCTTCAGCCAAGATCGTAATCAAATACGATGTCTCACTCTGTTGGAAAAGTGTTCATGGTGACAATACAATTTATTGTCCACTATTTCTATCCAACTTTCCCTTCTATACTTCATTTTTTTTCCCAAGTTTGGACACCTCTATTTGAGACGTTCTGCTGCCATATGCTAATGTTTTATTTCATCTGTTTGGAAGCTGGTTACTCCGGAGGAGTACCAACGCTGGCTGCAGAGAAGTCTGTCCGTAGCAGAGTCCCGATGTGAAGGAAGCTACCACTGCGCCTCGGCCGACTGCCCGGGCTGGTGCGTGTACGAGGACATTGTCAACGTCTTTCTCTGCCCCGTATGTAAGAAGCAAAACTGCCTCGTTTGCAAGGTAAAACATGACACAATGATCAACAATAATACGATAGTGATGGAATGGCTTTTTTAGGCTATACATGAGGGAAAAAACTGTAAGCAATATCAAGATGATCTCGCAGTCCGCGCTATCAACGACTCCGCTGCACGGAGCACAACGCATCTACTTCAAGTGAGTTCTTTCTTCACTAGCTGTGTCAAACTCAGCTTAGGGGCCACATAGTAGAAAAAAACATTCTCACAGGGGCCGGACGAGTAGATTGATCACGTGAAAAGTGTAGCTGGAAGTCGGGGATTCTTTTTGCAGGGTCACAATTAAATTATGGCTCAGGGAGGTAAGATTTCTGTTCAAAACATGTATTAAGGATTTTTATTCCTTAATAGCTTTTTTTCCTTCACTGAGATTTAATCTCTTGTAATGTTTATCAACTGTGCATTCGTTAAAAAAAAAAAAAGAAGAAAACTTATGGAGATTGGAAATTGACAAATATTGCATACAAAAATTAATCCAATATATTGATTTACCCTATTTTCTTTACTATAAGGCGCACCGGATTGTAAGGTGCACCCCCAAAACATAGTCTTTTGTCATATATTTTCCATAGATAAGGCGCACCAGACTATAAGGCGCTACAGTAGGAACAACAACATAACAGTCAGATAGGTCAGTCAAACTTGATATGAATCCGACTGTTTGAATATTTACGTACTCCAAAATACGCGATAAGGCCGACAAATAAAAACAATCCGCATCGATGGATGTTGCTTGTTGCTAGCTGTCTGTTTAGCCCCATGAAATTATTTTCTCTAGGCTGTAGACCAGGGGTGTCAAACTCATTTGAACTCCGGGGCCACACGATAGAAGAAACATTCTCTCCGGGGCCGGACTAGTAGATTAGAGAGAAAGAAATAAGATAAAGTGTGGAAGAGAAAATGAGAGAGTGTGGGACTGAGAAAGAGAAAAACAGAGAGAGAGAAAGAGAGAGAACGTGAGAAACAAAAGAGATAAAAAGAGAAATAGTGAGAGTGGGGGAAAGAAAGAGAGAGAAAGAAATCCAAAGAGAAATAGGGGGAGAAAAAGAGAAGGGAGAGAAAAGGATAAAAGGAGGAGAGAGCAAAAGAAGTTAAAAAGACACAGAGACAAAGAGAAACAAATAAAGGAAAAAGTTACAGAGTGAAAGAGAAAGAAACAGAGAGTTAGAGAAAAAGGGAGGAAAAGAGAGAGAGAGCAAGCGAAAGCAATGCATGTTCAGCGTCTTTGTGAGAGGCACCTGGCTTTGGCAACATCAAGTGGACATATTTCAACCTGCAGCTCGTTTTTCTCTTGCTCTTCTCTGAGCGCTGTCCCGTGGGCCGGATTCAATCCCTTAGCGGTCCCGATCCGGCCCGCAGGCTGCTTCTTTGACACCCCAGCTGTAGACCAACCTTACTTGTGATTCACCACTGTTTCGGCCTATTGCAGGCTTTGTTTTACCCCACTTTAGCCTATATGAGCCTGTAAATACTATAAAGTACCCGCCTTCTTTACCTTTAAAAAGCTTTAGCCAATAGTGACTGATTCAAATGATAATTGACACGTTGGTTAGGAAATAAAACGGCGGTATATATATTTCCCAGCATGCACTGCACACTACTTCTACGGGGTGAGAAATCGAGTCGGCGGCTGCTCACCGTAGTTGCAAGACCTGTTGCAACTCTATTGAAAAAATTGAGGACTTTTAGATGCGCCTTATAGTGCGGAAAATACGGTATTAATTTTGATATATTTCAGATTTTTCTTCTTTTTTTATATATTATTTTATTTTGTATTCTTCATTTTGCCTTAAAAGGCACATAAGTGACATTTATTTTAGGTAAAATAACTTCTGCGTGGGTTTCCTCAATGTTCTCTGGCTAATTAATGGTAGTCAGCGAATACAGCTACAATGGGTGCTTCGCAATCAAGCCTTGGCTTTGGCGACATCCAGTGGACATATTTAAAATTGAAACGGTTTGGTCCCCTTTTTCTCTTGCACTTCTCTCAGCATGGTCTTCCGGGCCACATAATATTATGTGGCGGTTCACAATAAGTACACAAGCTATGAATTTGATGTATGTGTCTTACACCATTTCCAGCATGTCTTCTCAGAGAAATAGATAATTTTATATCTGATTCATTAAAAATAGACCCTGGTCCAGTCTGGGGAGGCGATGCACTGTCCGCAGTGTGGCATTATCGTGCAAAAGAAGGACGGATGCGATTGGTTGCGCTGCACTGTCTGTCACACCGAAATCTGCTGGGTCACTAGAGGGCGACGATGGGGGCCAAAGGTAAGTTTTCCCATCAAATCGGGATAACGGAATTGCAAAGTCCAATATCAGGTGTCCAAACACGTTTGTTGACTTAAGGTTGTCCTCTTTTCGATTTTAAAGGCGGAAAAATAGACTTGTTTCGCATTAGTTAGCACTTTTGATAGACTTTCAATTCAAAATGTTGTTGACGTGCTAACGATAAGTCTGGATAGTTTGGCTATTTTCTTTTCTTTTGATAAGAATTATCTGGAAAAAGTACTTGCAAGCTGATTTTTACGGTTGGCAGAATATTGTGTTCTTGCACTGTGTAAAGAAAAAGATCAGACTCGCTTTCCGCATGAAGAAATCAAGCTTTTTCTACCTTATGCGTGTATTTTCATGCAAAATATCTAGGGAAACGGCTTTTTCTTGAAAATGATGGCAGCAGTTACAGTAATCCCTCGGTTATCGGCATCGAATGGCTTTTACAACAAATACGCGAAACCACAGACAATTAGCCGTGTTTAGGTAGTACAAACAACTGCTCGCTTTTGGTATAATAAAGTCAAACTTGAGATGAAATTTGACAGAAGAGAATATACTGTACTTGCGTCGTGTCGCAGAGTTCCTCCATGATAAAGAGTGTCAACACCGTGTCCTCAGTTGACATAAGCTTGCGCTTGCTCAAGTCAAAAAAAGCTTTTATTGAGAAGGTAAGGTATATTTTTTAGACCCGCAAAGCTCTGAACCCGCAAAAGTCGAACCGCGAACTAGCGAGGTTCCACTGTACTTTATTTCCTAATATTTTTGGTTTAACATTTGGTTTGAACATATCACGAGTATTTTCCCTATTAGAAATGATAAGGACTTAAAGATGGAAGGCGTCATTTGAAAACTGGCCTGCAATTCTGACTTTAAGCCAGGTGATGGCAGCAGAGTAACATGTTTTGCGTTTATTTCTTAGAGACGCTCCGATATGCAGTTAAATAAAACAGATAGGCGCAATGGAAACTAAAGCGTAAGGACTCATTGAACTCAGTTGTGCATTGTTAACACATCCTTAATAAATAAAATATTTAACTTTAATTTCTTCAAGGACCGCTCAAACTACGCACTCCACCCTTAGGCAGCTATTTACATTACATTTTCTACATTTTACAAGTACATCGTCCTGCCTCTGTGCATTTGTGTTTCAAATGCATTTTTGCGTGTGCTTGTGTTTATACATGTACAAAACATCATTGTTCCTATATCAACCCAAAATATTTTCTATATTTAACTCAACATCGATTAGACATTATTAACGCAGAGTGCGTATTTAAAAACGATACAATGCTGCCCTCTGTATGGTCGTAGTCGGGAATAAGCATGTTTAAAAGCTGCTCAGCAGTTAGTTAATTGGATTCCAAAGTGACCGCAAAAAAAGCAGTCGGCGTAAACTGGGCGAAAAGTCAACAACATACTGTACACATACAGACAATTTCAGGCAAACATTTGACATGTAATCTTTCAAATGTTTATGATGGTCAAAAACAAGTAAAGTCAGGTTTACTGTATTTGTGACGTCCTTAATCACAAGGAGTCTCAAAGGGCTGCACGGACCACAGATTATTGCAAACTACCCACTATTATGACACCATCCCCTAATCCAAAACCTACATGAGGGCAAGGAAAAACCAAAAACCACAGCATGAGGAAATGAAGAAACCTTGAGAAGGAACTGCACATGAGGTAGTCCAGTCCCCCTTCCAGGATGACCAGGCTGCAATGGAGGTTGCATTAACAAACAATAAAATTAAAAATAAAATAATTTAGAGTATAATATAACATAAAAGATGAACTAAACAAAATGACCAGGTTGCAACAAATGCAGCATTAACAAACGATACACAGATATTGTCAACATGAAACATCGGTTGTTCATAAGCTAGAGAATAGAAGTGTGTTTTAAGGCACTTAAAAAAACAACTGTAGTAATTCGTTAGTAAACTCACGGACTAAGATATTGTTGAGTTTATAGTTGAGTAGACACTCAAAATAAGGAGAGGACACATCAATGGATTTTGAACGTGCTAGGAGAGCAGAGGAGAAAGCAACTTCAGATAAGAATTTCCAACGCTCCCCTGAGCTATTTCTTTTTATTTAGGTTGCAAAAGCAGATCCCCTCTAAAGGGTGTAGGTATCAAAGAACGGCAACATGGCTGCCCGATTGTGGCATTGATGTAATTGTGAACTGTTTATAATGGTCAAAACCACAAACAACAGTCCGCAATAACAGTCAAAATCCAAACTGGCGTTCTATGCAATCTCCTTTGCAGGTGTCCACTATTGAAAACTGAAAATTGATCCACTATAATCGTCTACCTGTGACATTGTATGATTTGAAATTTAAATGTTGATAAAACCAGCCCCATGCCAAACAATTAAACCAACTTTTCTGTCTTGTTTTTTTACAAGGGCCCTGGGGACATCACCGGAGGATGCCTCTGCAATGTCAACCAAAAAAAATGCCACCCACAATGTCAGAATTGTCACTAAGTTGCTTGAGAGTGTTTTTTGTGCTAATGATTCACCAAGTTAAAGAACAAGTGTGGTCTAATAAGGTATTGGTTTAATTTTTTTCTATCCCCGAGCAGACTGTGAAAGGTTGTACACATGATTTTTTTAATAACTCTGAATGCTTAAACACAATCAACACACCAGATTAAAAGATAATCCTGCCAAGTTAACATCCCATGCATGCGGTGCCTTTGAAACGTTTCCTTTTTTCAAATGTAGTCTTCCAGATTACGTGCGACTTTGACACTCAACCTAGATGCAAATGCACGACACACCAAAGTGGCCTTTTTCTTGCACAACATCTCAAATCAGGGTGAGCATCCTCACGCACGTGCACTATTCATTTGTTGTGAATTTCTAGTTTTTATAAGCACGTCTTCTTTCTTTCCGTGATCGAATCGTGCCTGTTGAATGGGAGTGGAAGGTGTTGCTACGTGTGACGAAGAATGACATGTATGGTTAATGCAAAACATGGACTGGTGAGTGGCACATTGATAAGTGAGCTATTATTGAGAATTTTGTCGCTTGTTAACACATATATATGTATAAGCTCGATGATCCCTTACTGATATATCTATATTTTGAAAGCATGTACTATAAAGTATCCTCAAGAGAACACCCTTAACACAAGGTACCTCCTTTACAAATGACTATCCTGCACTTAACAAGCCATGCAAAACACTGCACTGTCTTAATATGTAAGATGTCATCAATGTGTGGTGTCTAAGTGTGCCTTAATGCGCATTAAATACTGTTAGTCATTTCTTGTGGTTTGTTTATTGTGTACTATACATCAGCGACGTGCGGTGAAGATTGTGTCTGGTGAGGCACTTACAGATTTACAACTAAAAGAACCTACATCGGGTATATCTAAAGCAGTGTTCTCGTTTGCCTGCGTCCTAGACACATCATTTTTGCTGGGGACGCATAGGGTCAAATCAACGTGCGTCCCCGGGACGCAACTTTTTTGACACAAAATTGTCATTATTACCCTATTACTTTTATTTTTAACAAAGATTTACCGCACTCCATACTTTTCGTCAGGCAGATCCGCCATTGTTGTTTTGGTCTCGCGGTTCGAGTTTTCGTCTGCTCGGCAAACGAGATCTCGTTGATTCGAGATTACGTCATTGTTGTGGTGCTTGTCGTCGAGGGAAGGTGAAAATCAACACAAAATTGGTCATTTCTTCAGTGTCAGTAATAAGTCGAAACATAATGCAGAAAGTGATAACTACGGCAATAATTCCGGCACGAAAAAACGGCGGAGAAATTCTTCGGAAGATCGCTAGAAAAACACGAGAAGCTAAGAAAACACGTGTGTTGAAGCGAACGACTCGACGAAAAAAAATAAACAAAGTAATACTCCAAAGCAAGATAAGGACTTTTCTGCCAAAATGGACTTAATTTTATTCCTGGTTACGCTATGAGGAGGATGATAATGGATTGGACCTTGAGAAGGCATTTCAACTGTGGCGTGACAGCAAACCACGAAGAATATCTCTCATCTCATCAGCCGTACCGCTTATCCTCATTAGGGCCGCGGGGGGGCTGGAGCCCATCCCAGCCATCTCCGGGCAGTAGCCAGGGGACACCCTGAACTGGTTGCCAGCCAATCGCAGGGCACACAGGGACAGACAACTCATTCGCTCATTCACACCTAGGGACAATTTGGACCGGCGAATTCACCTGAAATGCATGTTTTTGGAACGTGGGAGGAAACCGGAGTGCCCGGAGGAAACCCACGCAAGCACGGGAAGAACATACAAATTCCGCACAGGAAGTCTGGAGCTGGATTTGAACCCACGACAGGTTCCCATGACATGAACTGTGCCGCACAAGCGCTAACCACTGCGCCGCCGTGCTGCCCCAAACCACGAAGAATATATGAACTGAAAAATCTGAAGTGATAACTGATTTGTATTACCAATAAACTGTGATGATTAAAACTGAATGAATATATAGATTTATATTATATATTTGGCGCCGATTTACAATTTCAACCTCGATAACAAAACATTTTGGGGACCCATAGATCTCTGTTGGGACCCATAGATTTTTGAGCATGCGAGTCCCTGGGACCCATCACTTTTCAGAGGTAAAATGAACACTGCTAGTGTCTAGTCATGTTTATTTGTGTCGCCCTTAATCACAAGGAGTCTCAGAGGGCTGCACAGACCACAGATTGTTATTACACCATCCCCTGATCTAAAATTCACATGGGGGAAAGGAAAAACTCAAAGGCCTCAGCAAGAGGAAAATGAAGAAACCTTGAGAAGGGACCGCACATGAGGTAATCCTTACAACTCGATAAATAGGGCCTTCTTTAGCGCCGCCCTTGTGGCTCCTTTTAGCTTTATCAAAAAATCTTGTAAACAGATGTCAAGTTATGTTTATTTGTGTAGCCCTTAACCACAAGGAGTCTCAAAGGGCTGCACGGACCACAAATTATTGCAAACCACAGACTATTATTACACCATCCCCTGATCTAAAACCTACATGAGGGAAAGGAAAAACTAAAAAAAAACCTCAGCATGAGGAAAATGAAGAAACTTTGAGAAGGGACCGCACATAAGGTAATCCCCCTTTCAGGATGACCAGGCTGCAACGGATGTTGCCATACCAAACAATACACAGATATCGTCAACCTGAAATATAGCTTATTCATAAGCTATAGAACATAAGTGTGTTTCAAGCCTAGATTTAAACAATTCCACTGAGGATGCAGATCAAATATCAGGGGGCAGAGGCAGCAGTTACAGCCTGTGATTACATTTTCACTGGCCCGTGCCGTCTGCCATAAAATTCATATTTTTTGGCCCACCAGTAATGTTGACCACAGTATGAAATACATTTGTACCAAAAACATAAATCCTTTTTTCACCAGATGGCAGTAACTCGTTGGCCACCTTGTCCTTAGCTTTCTGTGAGTATCTAAGCCCTCCCCATTCCTAACATGGCGACAGTAAATAAAAAAAGGAAAGTTGACTGCGAGGGTCTCCACTTCCAGAAACAGTGGAAATTCAACTATTTTTTTTCACCGAAACAACTGCATCTGCCTAATTTGCCAAGAGACTGTGGCTGTTTTCAAAGAATATATACTGCCGGACGAAACATGCTGACTACAAACGCTAACTGGCTGTGATAATGTGGCGCAACTTGAAGCTGTTTTAACGGCACAGCAGCGCTTTTCTCAAGATCCTGTGTATTAAATGAAAATGCTAAAACGGCGAGCTAAAAGGTTGCAACGCTGATCGCAAAGCACTACAAACCTTTCTCGAAGGGTTAATTTATTAAAGACTGTTCAAAGAATGCCAGGCTGAATAGTCAGTCTTTACATGTTTTCCGTTTACCAAATTTAGCCCTCTTAATGAAAAGTTTGGACACGCCAAGTGTATGATCAAAAATTTAAAAAATACGGTGAAAACGTATAAGTTCACAGGTATGTGTGTATAGTAAAGTTCTGTAAGCGAATATATGACAGCATTTCCTCAGTTCCTGTTCCACGGAGAGCATATTTTATTTTGAAATCAATTCCAGAGAGCCTCGGATCTAGTCGAAATCGGATTGGACGACACATCTAACACCCACATTTACTACCGGAAGTAGTCGGGACCGCTTTAATTAACTAGAATCTCACGGAATAAATACGGTTATTAAACAAAAAATGATTTTGGGTACTTTGTAGAAAATATTGTAGAAATTAAACGGTAATTAAACTCTGGATTTAAGGTCCCAAATTTTTGATGTATATGCGAAGGTTAAAACTAAGAAGTTTGAAAAAGGAAAGTTGCTAAATGGGTTTTACTTTTTTCTCTCTAAATTAATTCGTGTTACTTTGGTGTGTTTTCCAGTGCCCTCGGGTGTGATATTCTATCACGCCACGAAATTCATAAAACCATTTTTTAAAACTTTTTATTTTATCATTGAGGAAAACGACGACATGCGTTATTTAAATAACTCGCCTTGTCCTGGTCAGACCCGTTTTTACAGTCGGTCGTGGTCGTAAGGGGCGGAGCTTAAGATCAGGGCGTGCGAATGTAACGAGAACATCACACAACGGGAGATCTTCGTGCGTTGAGGACAAAACTGGGTTGACACAGCGGCTTAGAGACAACCAACAGGCGGCTGAAGAGTAAGTTCATTAAAATTCCCGTGATCGGATGCACGGGAGCGCATGGCGTGTGTAAACAGATGCAGCAGCACAGTCAGTTTGCATGCTTTGTGCAGTTTTGTAATGTTATGTAAAGACAGATCTTTGCTGAGACGGATGTGTTTTTGTCCCCCCACTCACATTTGTACTCGTGTCATATTACTGCATTTCTTAAAGCCATCATGTGATGCAATGCGTGTGTGCCGATGCAAGTTGCAGTAGCCTCCCTGTCGGTTGGTGTGCTCAAGGGCGTAGCATCACATCCACGAGAGCCCATGAACTGTTGAATACAAACTACATACTACTGGAGTTAGAAACGTGAAAGGTTCTTTAAATGAATGTTAAAACATACACTAACTCCCAAATGTCTTTTTCAGGTGTGTCCACAGTATTCACAATGGCCCAGACTGAAGGAAAGTTTGACTTCGCCATTGACCGTGGTGGAACCTTCACCGATGTGTTCGCTCGCCTGCCAGATGGCCGGGAGAGGGTCCTCAAACTGCTCTCCCGTGACCCTCAGAACTATAACGACGCCCCCACTGAAGGAATCCGCAGAGTCCTGGAGGAGGTAGCCTTGACATCTGAAGATATATATCTTCACATCCCTAAGCGATGTGTTTGAATGGAATTTATGGCAGGAAACTGGACGCTCCTTCCCCCGTGACCAGCCAGTCGACACGTCTCGGATTGGGTGGATCCGAATGGGCACCACCGTGGCCACCAATGCACTTCTGGAGAGAGAAGGGGAGAGGACGGCCCTGCTGGTCACTAAAGGCTTCAAAGATTTGCTGCACATTGGAACGCAGGCTCGGCCCAAGCTCTTTGATTTGGTTGGTAACTTAAAAGACGTGGACGGACCACCTCTGGCCTGTCATAATTGCAGCCCCTGTCGCGCGTGCAAGTATGTGCATGTAGGCGGATCAAAAAATAAAACCGGGACGTTGGACAGGAAGGCGAAAGCACAAAAATGACACCATTCGAGGGATTTGTATCGCAATAAATGCATCAGGCAAACTGGATTCCCTGACCTACCTTTGATTGATCTGTTAAATCAGCTTATTCTCCAGCCAGGACTATCTTACGGAATTTTGGATAATTATGGATACGTTCGGGTAACTAGAAGGGTTAATACTGCTTTCCAATGACAGTTGGAATCAAGCACGGGTACAGGTACAGACACTGCCCGACCTCGTTTGTAAGTTTAATTTGACCGTAAGTTGCTTCAGTGCCATATTTTGTATGTTTAAGGTTTGTATAATTGAATTGTATTATTTTGTACTAAAAAATAAACGTTTAATAAAATAATATGCTCTACAAAGATAAATAAAGTTAAGTTTAACTTACTTTTAGAAGATGTGCTTCAAGAGGTCCTCCTCCATGGTCAAAGGTGGCCGAAATAAGCGTTCCGACCATTTTCTCAACCGTATCAAGCTTTCTTATTCCACTATCATTTAAAAAAAACTGTCTCGCCTCTTCTTTACACCAACCATATTGAATGGACGCACGAGATATTAAACAATAAGAATATCAGAGTTCTTAGATAGACATAAAAAGTATGGAATGTTAACACACGAACTATGAAGAGGAAGCAGATTTTTTTTTACTTCTGGTTGGATTCTGGGTGACCTTTCACAGCACCACATGCTGTTAGCGGCGGAAAGAAGCACTTCAGTAATGTCCTCTACTCGGAAAAAGGTGCACACAATACAAAATCTAACTTGTAGCAATGTCCGGATATTTTTCGACATCCCGAAAAAAAATGTTCTTATCAACCGTTTTTCGTAAGTTGAATGGTCGTAAGTAGGGGAGCGTCTGTATTTAATGGATATCTCCTCCCGAAAAAGAAGTAATTTCTATTCTATTTATGAAATCGCATGCTGTTGGTGCGTACACAAGAAGTAATAATGCATATGTACTGCAGTGCAGGGATTCAAATTTTTTTTTTTTTTAGGTAGTGCTTCAGCAGGGATGCCAACATCAGTTTGGCTCTCGGGCCAGATCCATACTTTCTGTTCTGAAATGAAAAGAAGGTCATCTTCAAATTTTTTCTTTTCAGTATTCTGTGTTTCATCCGGCCTATATTAGTAACCTACCCTACAGATCATAATAACCGATGACAAGGGACCTTTTCTAAACATAGCACATTTATCACTAAAAAATGGGGAACAAAGATTTTCATGTTTGGAAGTAAATGTGTTAACTGGTGTACTTTAACAGTTGAGTGAATGCGTTTTTCACCTGAACCAACTCACCACGCTAATCAAACTCAACACTGCCCTCTAGCGGCCAGAGACAGCATTTGTTTTGCATTTAATTAAAAAAATCATAACTTTTGATAGGAATGACCTAGACACTCCTTTCTTGACATACATATTTAAAGCAGGCCAGAATAAATTCATATGCCTAGCATGCAGCAAATAACAGGGGAAAAAACTTTATTTTTATCTAGGAATTGTTTTTCTTCTTTTCTACATTCACTTGATGGAAGCGAGGAAATTGCTAGAACGTACACAACTGCTCATGCTTGATACTGACAGGGTTGGGTAGGGTTACTTTAACTTGATTACTTTCAATTACTTTTGGATTACTCCACTACCAAATATGCTAATAAAAGACAAAAGAAACTAAATATGAATAAAATGACTCAATTTTGTGCAGGCTTGGGGAGTAACGGAATACATGGAACGGCAAAAATGATGTCGGCAAGCTGTTTGGATTTATTTTCATTTTGTTTCTGTCGCATTTTATGTTAGTTTTGCCGGAGATCAAAGAGATCAAAGCCAGGAGAGAAAGCTTACCGCGTGTTGTGAGTCATCACTTTATTCATATTTAGTTTCTTTTGTCTTTTATTAGCATTTTTGGTATTGGAGTAATCCAAAAGTAATTGAAAGTAATCAAGTTAAAGTAACCCTACCCAACCCTGGATACTGAACAGCTTAATGTTGTACTTTCTGTGTGTGTTTTTCAAAATACCCAACATTTCAAGCAATTTATGAATCAACTGTCATACGCTAACATTAAAAACAAAAATTAAAAGGTGAGGATGAACGAGTGTGACGTCACTCTCCTCCACTCCCCCCGTTCCTTAATTCCTCCTTCCTCCTGTGTTCCGCCCTAACAGCTTTGCTAAAAGTAAGATAAAAGCTTATGAGAAGGAAACATAAGGGCTCTTTTAACTCAGTTGGGCATTGTTAACACGTACATAAATAGAGAACATTTGTAACTATCAATTTTTTAAGGACACCTCAAACAAAAAGTCCATTGCAGCATACGGTTGGTATTTTCGGAAGGTTGTTTTTATAATGTTAATAAGTCTTTTTTAGAGTTTGCCCTCTGATCAGTGAACCGTTATTGGTTAAATGGTTGCTCATTAATGGGGCTTGGCAGCAGCCAGTTGTGCTTTTGATTTATCTCCAGTAGGAAATATGTTAAATAACGCACATTTGTGCATCCGCAGGAGGTGTCGGTCCCCGAAGTGCTTTACGAGGAGGTTATCGAGGTTGACGAACGCGTCGTCCTCGAGCAAAGCGGCTGCAAGCTACCCAGGAAAGACTCTACGCGTGTTGTTACAGGTGCACAAAATAAACAAAAAAAAAACACGCACATGTTCTCTGCGAGATGTTAGGACGAATGCACTATTGGGCAAGAGCACTGAAGTTTGTCTTTGTTTGCACGGTACTGCATTCAATGTTGTTGTGTCGCAATAAAAATCCAGTTACATTTATTATTAAAGCCAGTTAAATTTTGTTTTTTATTGTTCTACCACCAACTGGTGGTGAGTATTCTAGTCAGAGGAGGCGGGTGAGGCTGTACTAAATGCAGGGTTGGGTAGGGACACTTTAACTGGATTACTTTCAATTACTTTTGGATTACTCCAATACCAAATTTGCTAATAAAAGACAAAAGAAACTAAATATAAATAAAATAATGACTCAAAACACGTGGTAAGCTTTCTCTCCTGGCTTTGATTTGAAAATGAAAATAAATCCAAACAGCTTGCAAGCATCATTTTTGCCGTTCCATGTATTCCGTTACTCCCAAAGCCTGCACAAAATTTAGTAATTTTATTCCTATTTAGTTTCTTTTGTCTTTTATTAGCATATTTGGTATTGGAGTAATCCAAAAGTAATTGAAAGTAATCAAGTTAAAGTAACCCTACCCAACCCTGACTAAATGGTTATATATCTTCAGTGTTTAAGTTCTTTCTCATTTTACTCCACAACTTGTGAATTTTCTTAATCTAATTTGCTGATTTTTCCACATTATGTTATGATTATTACTATTATAATTAGTATGTGACTTATTACGGTCCTGAGTGTCCGCAGATGCAGAGTGAGGCATGCCTCATGACAGAGGGCGCTGGTGAGACCAAGACCAGGAATTCTGATTTGGCGCAAGCTTCAGCCCCAAACAATAGAAATAGTGTTAGTATTAGCAAGTTATGCAGTAACTTTTCTCGTTGCATGGACTTTCTTTCATTGTGGATAATTATCCATCTATAGCAGGGGTCGGGAACCTTTTTGACTCAAAGAGCCATAAAAGCAAAAAATATTAATTTTATTTTGGGAAAGAGCCACACCATATATTATGAGACAAATTTACAAAATTGCTAAACCCGCACCCCAGACAAAAGCTTAGTCTTCAGCACATTTATTTTTGATGATTTGATAAAAAATATGAAAAGAGAATAATGCCAGAGCCCCTGTCCCAAAATCAACAAACATACCACTTTAAACTTGTCTCTTTCTTGCAATTACTCAAGATCGGTTAAACTCTTTTTGACCCTTTTTTTCATACATATTGGTTTCAAAACCAGATGCAAGCAGTTATTGTGTAAAAACGTCACAACATTCTGCAAATAGGGAGCCTGATGAGCTCACTTTTGGCGCAGATGGCGTAGGGCGAGAGATGGGAGGGAGTGCTTGCGCTTTTTGCATGGCTCCACCCATCCCTCCCACTCACCCAATCAAAAGACTAAGTTCTCTTCCGGTGTTTTGGCGTATTTACAGTGTGTTCTGTGGATTCATCATAAGGTATCTGAACACTGAACACAGATTATATAGTGAACTTTTGCATAAAGGATTCTTTAGCGTTGTACAGCCAAAACGAGTTTTTTTCCCCCCCTTTTTTGTGTGACACCTTGACTGTAAATTGTAGTGAAAAACGTGCCCTATATATACTGCGAAGTAACAATGGATACTTAGCTTTGGATTGGATTTGCGTGTACCTGAATAGGATGAAGAACTCAAATTTCGAACAAGATGGAGACATTTTGCATGCAATCAAATTTGTCTCTGAGCCATAGATATTCATAGAAAGAGCCATATATGGCTCGCGAGCCATAGGTTCCCGACCCCTGATCTATAGATATAGACAATAAAAAAAGGTATATGCTACAGTTGATTTATATCGCTTTCTTGCTCTGCCAATCAGAAAATAAATACGATATAGATTCACTTATTTGTAAATATGACTGTAAATGTGACTGATGTTAGTACTGTTGAATTTAAAATAGGAACTAGTTGGCCTCTGCTTTTAAAAAAAAGCTTTATTTTAATTCTAATTATTTTAGTCATGATATAGTAACTTGAGGTTTTCAATCTAACTATTATACTGTAATGTATATTACATAAAGAGTTTTACATGCTGGTTATACCGTATTCTGATATTAATATTCAGTATGCCATTTTTGGTTGCAGTGAAAGATTGTTTTCATATTCAATTAATCTTTTGATTAATTTGTCAATGAATGAAACTAAATAAAAAATGCAATTTCTGTATCGTGAAGCAATGTTTAACTAAATTTAGGCTGTAAATGGTCTTAGCTATTTGTTTGGTGGATAACGTTTCAGAAAATATGTAAATATGCGTTATCTTTCCCTCCCAAAAATTACAGAATGTTCACTTTGAAGGAGAATCAAAAACTGGTTTGCATTTTTCTCCACATCAGATTTGTTATTACTTTGTGAGAAATTAATTTATAAATCACACCAAGATTTGTAGATTCTCAAAAAAAGAATTGTGACCTACAACGTCAGCGAATGTTGTATTTTTTTCTATTATATCAACAAAAAATGATTTAATTCAGAAATTCTTTTTTTTAGAGATTTTTTTTCCCAATCTTGTTTGAAAATATTTGCTAAAATTGAGGAAAAATTTGCCATTTGCTAATAAGACAATTTTGCGTATTCTAACTTATCTTTTTAAACATTTTCTACAAGAAAGAAGTTGTCTGAAAATATTGACAATTATAATTATGATGACATATGTATCCCCTCGCCCCCATCCTCACATCAAATGTGTCAAACTCATGACCCGCGGGTCATATTTGACCTAGAGACAATGCTGTGAGAAGCACAAGAGAAAAATAAGCGGCTTCGTGCGAGACAGCGACTTGCAGTTTTAAATACGTCCACTGGATGTCGCCAATGCCAGTCACCACGAGCAGATGTATTTCTGACAACATTTAACCAACAACTGAATATTAAGAAACCCATCACTCAATCAAATTAAAAGGCACAGACAAGGTAATCAAGACTATACAAAATAATGTAAAATTAAAAGAAAGAGCACATAGGTGTTTTTCCAAATGTTTGAATAATTAATCAGTGGCCTTGGGGGTAGGGCGCCCGCTTTGAGACTGTGAGGTTGCCTGTTCGAGCCTCGGCCGGGTCATACATAAGACTTAGAACATTGGTACCCAGTGCCTCCCTGCTTGGCCCTTGGCATTAGGTCGGTTTTGAGGTTTGGTCACCTAAGGACTCCCAACAAGGTGTTGCAACATATCAGTTGGGTTGAGCAAAGGGGCTGGGAATCCCCTCCTCTGTATCAATATCACAGAAAGAGTCAAAAATTGACTTTAGCCACCTCCCACTAGAGCAGGGGTGTCAAACTCGTTTTAGCTGGGGGCCAAAAATGCTATAAAACATCTCACGGGGGCCGGACCAGTAAGTTTAAGAGAAAGAGAGACAGAAAAAGACAGAGAAAGAGAGGGAGGAAAAGAGAGAGCGATAAACAGATAGGGAGAACAAGGGAGACGGAGTAACAATGAGAGAAAAAGAGAGAGCAGAATAGAGATATGAATGGAAAAGAAGGGGGAAATGAATATAGAGAAAAAGAAAGGGAAAAAGAGAAAGATAAAAAGAATAAGAGAAGTGAAAGGACAGAAAGAAAAAGAGTCAGCAGGACAAAAAGAGACAAAGTGAGGTGAGGTGAGGTGAGAAAGAGAGAGAGTTCGAAAAAGGGAAAAAAGGAGAATTAAAGTGTAAACTAGAGAGTAAAAAATAAAGAGCAAGACAGAGAAAAAGAAAGAGTTCAAGAGTGACAGAGAAAAAGAGAAAAGAGAAAGCGAGAGTAAACCGGAGAAAGAAAAAGAGTGAGAAAAAAATAAAAAAAAAGTGAGTCAGAGAGAAATGGAGAAATACGACCACAATTGTCTTGCAAGTGTCAACTGGCTTTGGTGACATCCGGTGGAAATATTTAAAACTACAGCTCATTTTCCTCTTGCGCTTCTCTCACTGTTGCCTTGCGGGCCGGATTTAAACCATTGGTGGGCCTGATCTGGCCCGCGGGCCGCCTGTTTGACACCTGTGCACTAGAGGTTGCGGTTTATATATTAAAAATCAGACATGGGGACTTGAGACTTAGTGACTTGGACTCGAGTCGACTCGAGTCGCTGTTTTTATGACTTGTGACTTGACTTGGACTTGGCAATCTAAGACTCGGGACTTGACTTGTGACTTGACTTGCCCAAGAAAAAAATACTTGGGACTTACTTGGGACTTGAAGGTGAAGACTTGAGACTTACTTGAGACTTGCACATGTGTGACTTGGTCCCATGTCTGTTAAAAATAAATATATATATATATATATATATATATATATATATATATATATATATATATATATAATAATTGTTTGTTCCTTTTATAGTCAATATGAATTTTAACAGCCAAGTCTGCACGAGTTTTACTGAGTTAAATACACTGTAGTGGAAAATAATGCAATTGTTGTTTTGCTTTTTTTAATGCACAGTTGATAAACACGAAAAGAGATAAAATCTTCGTGAAGGAAAACAATCTCTAGGACAAAAAAACCCCATCAATATTTGTTTTACAATAAAATCATTAATCCCCGAATCATGAAATTAATTGTGAGCCTCTGAAAAGACCCCCAGCCCTCCAACCATAGCATACTTTTTATGCCGTTGATTTTCTAGTCAAGTCCTCAAGAGAATCATTTTTTTACCTTCTGGCCCACAAGCTAAAATGAGTTCGACAACCCCGCCCTACATGATTAATGTGAATTCTTGAGCACTAAAGTTTAACCTAGCGTAGCAAAACTTGCCAAGTGTGTTCATGTGACTAATCTGAATGCTTTGTTTGCTCGTATATCCACAGGCAGCACCGGGGACAGCCTCGAAGTATGGCAGGAGCTCGATCTGGCACGTGTGGAGAAGGACCTGAGTGGAATTCTGTCACGTGGAATCACCAGCCTGGCTGTGCTTCTCCTTCACTCTTACACGTCAGTCAGTGCAGCTGCATATTTTCGACTATTTGGCCAAGGTTGCATTTTAGGAATGCGGGAAGTCACACGGTTATGCTACTTCAACTGGGAAAACACCTATTAGGACGTTATTATATATCTAAATAAGCCCAACGTGTATAAATAATTAGGTTTCAAGGACAGACACAAAAAAAATGTATCGTAGTCGGCCATCTTTGTTTGAAATTCTAGACAAGCTCTTTCACGTACGCATATAAATTTTACCAAGAGGTTATTGGTGCAAAATTGGATATACTATTTAACCTAGTAGTGGAACTGAGCAAGCGTGTGGATAAGAGAGTACTCGGTTGGTTTGGACACATGGAGAGGATGGATGAGGAGCAAAGGTTGAAGAGGATCTACAGAGCAGAAGTCAATGGAAGGAGACCAAGAGGAAGGCTGCGATTGACGTGGATGGTGTTATGAGTGCACTGCAGGAAAGAGGTTTAAATATAGTGGAAGCTAGAGCTTTTGTTGGTGATAGGAATGAGTGAAGAGGTGTTGTAAAAGGATAGTGGGATGTTTGGACATGTTCGAAAGGATGGGCTATGATACGACAGGGGTAAACCAGTGAAAGCTGTCGAGCCCTGCTGTTGAACAGAGGAGTGTGTTGTGTCACTCTGACCCGAGTGACATGGCCGCTTTCTTGTGTCCAACAACTCGGGTGCCGTGGTGTTTAACTTGTTTGGGTATTTGGGTTGGCCATGGTCAATTTTTGTGTTTTTTGGGGGGGGAGTATTTTCTTTTCTGTTTTTCTTTTCTTTGTTTTTGGGTATGTGTTTGTCTTTCTGTCGGTCACCCCTCTCGAGGGATATTACTAGGGTAGATATAGATTTAACCTATCAGAATGCACTATGCAAATCCGTCTTGTGACACTCTCCAATAAGTTATAATAATTATGTAGGTTGCATTGAAAACGATTTTTTTTTTTCTTCCTTTTTCCCCACTCCAGGTGGTCCGACCACGAGAAAGCTGTGGGGGCCCTTGCTCGTAAACTCGGCTTCGCTCAGGTTTCCCTCTCCTCCGAGGTCATGCCAATGGTCAGGGCGGTCCCTCGAGGTTACACCGTCTGCGCCGATGCTTACCTCACCCCTAAAATCCGGGAGTATCTCAAAGGTTTTACGTCCGGGTTCAAGGGTGCTTTGAAGGTGAGCTTCGATTTAAGGCATACCTGTCAACTTATACCTTTTCCCCTATTTGTGTGCGTTTATTATTTTTATCATTGGTTTTTTTTGTTCGACCGATTTCGTCTTGCCCATTTCAGCTCTAATCCAGATCGTCTTGCTTACTGGTAGCAGACAGTGTCATCGTAGATAGCTCATATTGTCTCGGTGCACTGGCAAATGTTATCCTTCATCAGGCATCTATTTTTTGTGAAAATTGCGGTGTTGTGGATAAAGCATGATAAGCACACGTGCATCAGCTTTTATCTGTTTCTGTTTATTTTCAAATTAAGCGTTTGTTATACTCGAAGAATCGACCAGTTATAATCGTTAATGGAAGAAATGAAAAACCGACAACAAGAAGTAGTCATGGATCAGGTCGACACAAATAATGAGAATCTCTCCCAGGCGAGTATGCTGGATGGATTAGATAGATAGATAGATACTTTATTCATCCCCATAGGGAAATTCACACTTCCAGCAGTCTACCCCGTTGTTTATTAACAGATTAACATGATGCCCTAGGGGTGCTTGTAGCGGAGTAGATGACGTCACGCCAGTCCAAAAGTTCGACATCCCTGCGGCAGATGGAAAACTTTTCTTTGTGAAAATCCAGGGATACACCACCTCGTGTTAGCAAGTCCGCCTCCTCTCCGATTCCCCCCGGCTTTCCTATCTCTGTTTAGCGGCGTTGAAGCCGGAATAGCTCCGGGTAGCTCCGGGTGGCTACACGTTAGCGTCCGGAATGCTTAACGTGAGCCACGTTTCCGCAAAACACAGCAACTGCGCTCCCTGTGCGCTTCGATGTTTTCCACCAGCACTCGATGATCTTATTTGGTCGTGAGTTCGCATTTACCATGATTGCGGATGGTACTGAAGACTTATAACGCCGCTAGCCGCTTCGCTAGCTCCGGCTCTTCTTCCACGATAGGCCCCTTCATCACGCCGGCACGAGAATTCTTCAGGGCAAGGAGTTGAAATTCCTTGAATACACACATTTTTTGTGCGCTAAAACCCATGTCCCATAGGATAGAAGTAATCCATAGTGTAGTTGTCAAAACGGGAAGAAAAAACACCGAAGATAGGAGCAGACAATAAAACAATAGGGCAGCTGCTGGAAAAGGCAGCCGCTTGTGGCAGCGCCGCTGCTCCTCAAACACTTCAAACTTCCACAACCACATCTACCAATTTGAATACATGGCTCAACACTTGTTGTTTGCCAACTGCACCCCCCTCATTTTGAAGTTCTTCAATCAGAACATCATGTCTTACATCACAGCCAAGAACAGCATATCCGTGCTAGATTTTCCGTTTTGCATGGTGCACGAACTCCCTGAATTAACGGCAGAGAGTTTGGAAGCAGGACCATGTCGGCCATCTACCAGAAGGTCCGACATGGGCTTAATGATGACTGGGCCTACGGAAACGACCTGGACGCTCGTCCATGGGACTTTCAGGCGGAGGAGTGCGCCCTGTGTGCCAATATCGAACGCTTCAACAGTCGGCGCTATGACAAGCTTTATTAGTCATAAAGTACTTATTCTCGTGTTGTGTTTCTTGTAAAAATCATTTAAAATTGCTGCTAGCGGATGCAGAGAGTGAGTTTTCCGCCACATAAGGAAAGTACCTACACACACAGTACAGGAAGCCGATCTGAACTGATACTCTTACACCTTTGTTGCAAAAATTAACTAAATTGTAACAGTTTATGTTAGAGTAAAAGCATCTGTAGATTAGATGAAGTCTGTAAAATCCTGCACTGCTATGTATAATAAGCAATACTTAATTCACTGCTGGTGAGAAAAGAAGTAAGAACGATGCTGAAATAATTGTGTTGTTCATATGGTAAATGAAATAAACCTGTTTACACAAACGATCTTTGTTTTCATTCGACATAGTCTGTCTTGCTGCAAGTCAATAGGTGTTGTGTTTGTAAGGTGTATTATCATGTAATAAGGGGATTTGCAATCAGTAGTAAAGGTAGCAATTGGCTGAGGTTGACAGGTATATTAAAGGATAATCTTTAACGATTTTCAACAAAGTTACTTTTGGTTACCAGGACGTAGATGTCCTGTTCATGCAGTCGGACGGCGGTCTGACTCCCATGCAGCAGTTCTGCGGCTCGCGTGCCGTCCTGTCCGGCCCGGCTGGGGGAGTGGTAGGCTACGCTGTCACTTCTTACAACCAGATGGAGAAGAAACCCGTTATTGGCTTTGACATGGGTGGTAAGTCTAATATTGTTTGGTATCGGCCCTTTTCCTGCCTACGTCATCACAGAATACGCACGTATTGTTGACCTAAAACAGCGGGGGTACCAGTACTATTTTGAACGGAGGGAGAGAAGAATTGTATGTAGGATTCCGTTTTTAGAGTCACAATTTCCAAAACAACATCCCAGCAGTTTTCTGTACAGGTGCTCAAATTGCAATATTAAGAAACAGACATTTTGTGGCAATTTTCATAGGAAACGGGCATTTTCAAATCACCGTAGGAGACTGTGGCTGCAAGCTATTAAAACAACTGACTGGACTAAGGACATCATTAGGAATGTCCGTGTTTGCGGTGTCTATTTCATATCTTATCGTGGTTATCTGGTTTGGATTTAATTGAATGCCAAATGCTTTAGTACCGTACTTTCTACACTATAAGGCGCACCTAAAAGCCTTTATTTTTTTCAAAATTTGACCATGCGCCTTATATATGATCAATGTTGAGTCGCAAGGTCTCTCAACTAAGGCAAGCAGCCGCCGACTCGATTTTCCCCTGTAGGCGAAGTAGTCCGCGGTGTATGCTGGGATATATAAATATATATATATATATATATATATATATATATATATATATATATATATACTGGCGTTACATTTCCTAACTAATGTGTCAATCATCATTTGAATAGGTCACTATTGGCTAAATTTATTCGGAAGTAAAGGAGGTGGGTCAATTTTAGCATTTACAGGCTCGCATAAGCTAAATTAGGGCAAACCAAAGCCTGCAATTAGCCGAAAAAGTGAATCACAAGTTAGGGTGCTCTACGGCCTGGAGAAACATTTTTTTAAATATTTTTAATAAGTTTGACTGAACTATCTGACTGTTTTGTTGATGTTCCTACTGTAGCGCCTTATAGTCCAGTGCACCTTATGTATGGAAAATATATGACAAAAAACTTTTTGGGGGGTGCGCCTTATAACCCGGTGCGCTTTATAGTGCAGAAAATACGGTAAGTGTAAGTATAATAAGCGTTGGGGAATTGAAAAGGGTTTGCTACAAATGCCCTACGATAGATAGTAAGTTTGCTGCTACTGGTGCTAGCTTGTCAATATTTTTATGATAATAATTATAAGGAATATGAATAACATTAACATTATTATTAACATATATTTTATGTAATATATGTTAATTAATAATATCATATTGTTAACTGTAATATTTGTTGTTGTTATTGTTATTTATCCCACAAACAATGTATTTAAGGTGGGTGCAAGCAAAAGAAACCTTTGTGTGAACTAAGCTACCGTATGTATTAATTGGTCATCTTAGCTACTATTTTCGTCCATTTAACTTACTGTCATAAAATGTTATTTTACCTGTTACTTACCCAATATGGACCGGAGTTTTATATGAGGCAAACAAAACTCTCATGATCGCTCCACAAAGTGGCTCGCACAATATTTGTGTAGCGCCTATAATAAGAACCTTTTTTTTGTTTGCTTTGATCGCTAAAATGAATTTCTTATCTTGCTGCTTGCACATACTTAATAATTTTTTGAGAGGCTACACTCTACGATCTTCATTCTTTTTCTGTCAATTGGCTGGTATAAACTGACATGAATTCTGCCATTTCGCCTAAACAGTGCGCGCATTTTGGCTATATTACACTTGTTTCCAAACACAGAAAGGGGTCTATATGAAGAATTGCTGCAAATGAATGTGTCCTGTACCTCTTCAGGGACATCAACTGACGTGAGTCGTTACGCGGGGCAGTTCGAGCATGTTTTTGAGGCCACCACAGCTGGAGTGACCCTGCAAGCGCCCCAGCTCGACATCAACACTGTGGCGGCAGGCGGAGGCTCGAGGCTCTTCTTCAGGTCGGTCACAGGAACCACAAAGTGGATTTTGTGGGTTACTTCAAGAGGGAAATCCATTTTACTGTGGCTCCTCAACATCTGAGATAATTTTTTTCCAGGATCAAGCTCATATCTATAATATGTCGTATCGAACAAATTTTCCCCATATGTCTGAGAACCAATTAATCTGTTCCCAGCCTCCTAAAGTCGTCTAAGTTAGCAATAAATAGGCAGAAAAGACATCCTGATCACTAAAAACACATTCAAATTGTACTAGAATTGATATTAACTATATAAAATGTTAGAACGTATGCGTGGAGGAGTGAGGGAGCACGACAGACTCTTGAAGATAGGTAAGTAATGTTATTATACAAACAAAACGTTTTGTTTGTATCCCTGTTGACTAAAACTGTAATATAAAATAGTAATTGAACATGAAATACAGTAATAGGATTACTAAAATGCTATTAACAATATAAAATGTTAAAACATATGCGTGGAGGAGTGAGGGAGCACGACAGACTGTTGAAGGTAGGTAAGCAAGGTAATTATACAAACTGAAATAGTTTTGTGTTTGTATCCCTGGTGACTAAAACTGTAATAAAAATAGAGTAATCGAACATGAAAATACAGTAATAGGATAACTAAAATGATATGAACAATATAAAAAGTTAAAACGTATGCGTGGAGGAGTGAGGGAGCACGACAGACTGTTGAAGACATGTACGCAATGTCATTAAAAAAATTGTATGTCAGGTAACGGCTGTGCTCAATGGTTCGACCTAATGCTGGCGGAGAGCTGTCTTTAGTGGTATCTTCAAGAAATTTTTGTTACTTGGATACTGTGTTATGTCGGGCAAGATTTTTCCTCGGGCATAGAGTAGCTTGTATGTAGAAGGGCAACTGCATGTATGATTTAACCATCTAAACCAGGGGTGTCAAACTCATTTTACCTCGGGGGGCACACAATAGAACAAACATTCTCTCGGGGGCCGGACTAGTAGATTAGAGGGAAATGAAGAGAGAGAAAGAAATAAGACAAAGTGAAGGAGAGAAAGGGAGAGAGGGTGGGACGATGAAAGAGAGAAAGAGAGAGAGAAGAGAGAGAGAGAGAGAATGTGAGAAACAAAAAAGATATAAAGACAAATAGTGAGAGAGGGGGAAAGAAAGAGAGAGAAAGAATGATATCCAAAGAGAAATAGAAAGAGAGAAAGAGGGAAGGAGAGTAAAGAGAAGGAGAGAAAGAGAGAATGGGAGAAGGAGAGAAGGGGAAAGCAGGAGAGAGCGAAAGAGAAAAAAAGGAAAAATGGAAGAGGGGGCAAAAGAGGTAAAAAGACACAGAGAGAAAAAGAGACAAAGAGAAACAAAGTAAGAGAAAGAGACACAGAAAGTGATAGAGAGACACAGAGAGTGAGAGAAAAAGGGAGGAAAAGAGAGAGAGAGAGAGAGAGAGAGAGAGAGAGAGAAATACAAGTACACTGTCTTGTGAGAGGCACCTGGCTTTGGCAACATCAAGTGGACTTATTTCAACCTGCAGCTCGTTTTTCCCTTGTGCTTCACTGAGCGTTGTCTCGCGGGCCGGATTCAATCCCTTAGCGGGCCTGATCTGGCCCCCGGGCCGCATGTTTGACACCCCTGATCTAAACACAACATTGGGATCTGGATAGATACAAATTTGAAAAAGAAAAAAAGGAGTGGGTTTTGATTATTAATGTATATTTTATCTAAACAACATTTATCTAAATGCTTCATTTAGAGTATTTGGGGCTTATACAACATTTTAAGGGGGACCTTTGGGCTGACTTCCGCTTTGAAATTGCAAAGTCAGTTTTTGTTTTTACTTCCTTTTTAGAAAGTCGTTCCTTTTTTACTTTTTAGTATTGCTCAATAGGTTAAAGAGTAATAGTTTTACTTTTTTTCAATCTTAGTGTATCTCACCATCACAAACTCAAATTTCTATTGCTTAATTATTGTACAACAAACATGAAATCTATTTATTCATATACATCTTTATACCGGGATACTAATGCAAACATTTCAGTCCAAAACTCGACTGGGAGTCAATAAGTAATGTAGTTTCCGGACTGTAAGGCTCACACAAACACCAAATTGGCCAGAAATTTGAAAGCTCGCCTGATAATCTGGTGCGCCTTATATACCAGAAAATACGATGGACAAAATTGGAACTGCATAGTTGCAATTTAATGATACTGCACATGGTAACTGTTTTGCCCTTGAGAAACATAGTGCTGTCTTCGATTGCTCTCTTATGGTCAATATGTTAATTGTACAAACATGCTTAATACATTTCAACCAATGATGAAAGGGGTTCTTAAAGTAAAATGCAACAATAGTATTTTTTGTTTTTTTGGGGGGCTCTTTCAATGTATTTGTGAACTTTTCTTCCAATAGTTTATACTTTTCTTTAATTGTGTATGCTTAATCATATTGATAGAATAAATTGTTTCGTTCACAATCATCCATGCCAGTTCGAGGTCACTGTTCTGCCTTTGACGAACATATAGAGTGGTCTCGGAGCGCTCTCTCTTGGTTAACACGTTAATTGTTGCTTGGACGAAAAAGGCAAAACTTTGACAGCAGCAAAGACGCCGACTTTTGAATGCTTGTTGCGAATCCTTTTTTGTTTGTCGCTCACAATTTGATTAACATTAGTGGTGAAACCAAAAGTCAATATGTTGTTTGATGTTCTATTAAATACGTTATTTTAAATGTATTTGTTTATGTTTTATGTCACCCTTGCTCTTACTGTAGTTTTAAATCCATCTGCCTGATAATCCTGTGCACCTTATACTTTTGTGAAAAATAAGAACAAAAGACTAATTTTTGGGTGGTGTGCCTTTAAAATCCGGTGGGCTTTATGGTGTGGAAGATAGGGTAGTCTTGCAGTGCAATAATGATCATGATGTTTGTAAAAAAATGTGAGAGATCTACCTATCTATTTATCTACCCTGGTCATATCCCTTGAGAGGGGGTGACCGGCAACAAGACAAACACATAAGCAAAAACTAGGAAAAAGTTGTAAAAAACACACACACATTTTTTGGGGACCATGGCCAACCCAACTGCCCAAACACCCAAACAAGTTAAGCACCTCGGCACCCTAGTCGGTTATGCTTTCGTCCCTCCTGATGAAACGGGACACCAGAAAGCGGCCATGTCAATCGGTCAGGCTGACACAACACACTCTTCTGTTCAACAGCAGGGCCCGACAGCTTTCTCTGGTTTACCCCTGCCGTATCATACGGGTGCCCTGCCCATCCCTTAGAACACGTCCAAACATCCCACTATTTTTTCACAACACCTCTCCACTCGTTCCTACCACCATCAAGAGCTCTAGCTCCCACTATATTTAGACTTCTTTCCTGCAGTGCACTCATAACACCATCCATCCACGTCAATCGCAGCCTTCCTCCTGGTCTCCTTCCATTTACTTCTGCTCTGTAGAGCCTCTTCAACATTCGCTCCTCATCCATCCTCTCCATGTGTCCAAACCAACCGAGTACTCTCTTATCCACACACTTGTTCAGTTCCACTATTACTCCAGGTCTGTCTCTCACAATTTTATTTCTCCATCTATCCAATCTTGTCACTCCTAACATACTCCTCAAACACTTCATCTCAAAACCATTTAATTTTCTTCTAAAAATCTGCGTTCAGGCTCCAAGTCTCTGCACCATACAACACAGTCGGCACAATCACACTCTCATACAGTCCCCTCTTAACATCCATACTCATACTCTTGTTGTTCATCACGCTCCTCAGAGCACCCAAAACCTTGCCTCCTTGATTCACTCTGTGCAATACCTCGCACTCCATTCCACCAACTGCAGCTACATCACAACCCAAGTACCTAAAGCTTTCATCTTCTTCCAGCACCTGTCCATGCAACCTTATTTCTAACTCCATGCCCACTCCGTCACGTGAACACTTTATCACCTTACTCTTCCGAACATTCGCACATAACTTATGCCTATCACACACTCCTCCAAACTCCATCACCAACCAAATGTGAGAGATAAAATCACAATTTGAGGACAATATAGAAAAAAGGGTGGTTACAGTTCATACATATTTCGCCACCTTGATCACTTTTTATTTTTAGGTCAGGTATGTTTGGGGTCGGACCAGAGTCCGCTGGTGCACATCCAGGACCAGCCTGCTATCGTAAAGGTTTGTACGTGACTAAGCTTGCTATAGTTTTGTCCGATACAAAAGAATTATTCCTTACATTGATCCAAATTCATAACATGGATTCGTTTTGGTTTTTGTCCCCAGGTGGCCCTCTGACTGTGACGGACGCTAACTTAGCTCTGGGTCGCCTGCTCCCCTCTTTCTTTCCCAAAATCTTTGGGCCCGGTGAAAATGAACCACTATCCCTGGAGGAAACGATGACGCAATTCCGAAACCTGACTAAAGAAATCAACCAATTCCTGTCTTCTAACCAATCACAAGTACGCTCATTTATCTTGACAGTGCGACTAAATACAATGCATCCTCTGTGTTGTCTATGCCCTTTGATGGAAAATTCCAAAATAGGCATTACACAATTATTATTATTATTAATATTTATTTTAAATCAAGTGATGCTCTTTTTTTGTATTGACAATGTTAATTGTACCTTGGTTACCATACTTTCCGCACTATAAGGTGCACCTAAAAGCCTTTATTTTTTTTCAAAAGCTGACGATGCGCCTTATAATACAGTGCGCCTTATATGTGGATCAATATTAAGTCGCAAAGTCTTGCAACTAAGGCAAGCAGCCGCCGACTATATTTTCCCCCGAAGGCGAAGTAGTCCGCGGTGTATGCTGGGATTTATATACCGGCGTTTCATTTCCTAACCAATGTGTCAATCATCATTTGAATCAGTCACTATTGGCTGAAGTTATTCGGAGGTAAAGGGGGCGGATCCTTTTTATCATTTACAGGCTCGTATAGGCTAAAGGGGCGAAACAAAGCCTGCAATTGGCCGAAAAAGATGAATGTGAATCACACGTTGGGTTGCACTACGGCATAGAGAAAACATTTTTTACTATTCTGTATTTGTAAATATTTTACTCTCCTGGATTTACTACACTCATGGTTGTAAGATGACCATGGTTACATATCATTATTGAACGTGATGGCTGCAAGAGAACTTATATTTTCCCGGTATCTTGTTTTTGAACGATCTTGATGTTTCTGTGATGAGTCTATTTTTAAACTGAATTCAATTCAAAGTGTTTATTGTCATATGCACAGTAAAGAACCCCGTTTCCCTGCACAATAAATGTCTTACTTTGCTGTCCACACAGTTGCCAGCAAAAAATAAAATGGAAACTAAGAAATGTTTGGCATTTCTTGAATCCCAAGGCTTTAACCTTCCGAATTATATTTGGAACGATGCATTTGAGTGTTTGGTGACATCAGACAGACACTCTTTCTGTACATGTCTGAGACACGTATTTGCTTCTTTGCAAGCTTTCGGAATGTTAAGGGGGTAATAAATTTGACTGAACTATCTAACTGTTTTGTCGACGTTCCCATTGTAGCACCTTATAATCCGGTGCGCCTTATGTATGGAACATATAGGACCAAAAACTATTTTTTGGGGGTGCGCCCTATAACCCGGTGCGCCTTATAGTGCGGAAAATACGGTATTTATAGTTCAGCAGAGCCATCTGCTTGACACTTGCAGTAACAATACATTTGATGTTTAACTCATTCACTGCGTGGCTACTTCAACTAAAAACAGACGTTTGACATGCATAACCGTCAATGGCACTAAATATTCCATTGAATTTCCATTGTATAAATGTCAATGGCACTGAATGTGTTCTGTTTTTACAGGCCGGTGCCAACGGCACCAACCAATCAAACAACGGCGCTCTGCCCAACAGCCAATCGGAAATGAATTTGGAAGACGTGGCCATGGGATTCATCCGTGTGGCGAACGAGGCCATGTGTCGGCCTATCCGAGCCCTGACGCAGGTATTGAAAAACACAATGTGGCCTTTTGTATTTGAGTCATTCAAATGTGCCGTTTCCTGTCACGGGTGCATTCTAGGCAAAGGGTCACGACACGTCTCAGCACGTATTGGCCTGCTTTGGGGGTGCCGGTGGACAGCACGCCTGCGCTATTGCCAGATCCCTTGGGATGAAGACCGTCTTTATACATAAGTAATTACATTGTCTTGACTTCTATATTATTTTAAATTATTAAATTATTTTATCAGATAAAAGATCAAATAAAAAAATAATGTATGCTCCCTGCACGACTGAGGAACGTTTTGTTCAGCAAAGATACAAACCGATTGGCCATTTAATTGGTAAAGAAACAAAACAATAATAAGATAAAAAATACAAATCACGAATGCTTCTGGCACAAAGGAGGAACATTTTGGACAGCAGAGATTCACGGACATTGATTTGCACCTCTTGACTTGAGATTTCTGATGCCAATTGGCCAATTCATATTCTAGCGTCTTTAATACTGTATTTTGATAGTACACCTGTTCTGCGTTATTCTGCATCCCACTGATATTTTTTTATCCCGCTCCTTTCGTCATGTCGCCTAAACAAAGCATATCTCTCTCTCTCTTGCTCTGTTGCTCTTTCACTCTCTCACTCTCTCGCTCTCTCGGTCGGCTAGGCTTTAAATCAATGTGAGCCTAAAAAAAAAAAACATCGACTCATTTAAAATACGTACTGTGGTTCAATTTTTTTTCTTCCTCATTCAGCAAGTCCGCTCTAATGAAGGCCGCCCCCCCCCCAAAAGACTGCAACACTACTTCTTGAGTTTTCACTTTTTTGGGTTGTTCTGGTCCCCATTAACCGTGATAACCGAGGCATCTCTGTAATTATTTTTCCTTAAAATTTAAGGGCCTTTTACACAAGTGCATAATATACATGCATGTATATGGTCTTTTTGAATATTAAAACCAAATAGTCAACCGTTTTTGCTCATTCAGGTACAGCGGTGTGCTGTCTGCATACGGTCTGGCACTAGCCGACGTGGTGGAGGAAGTGCAAGAGCCGTGCTCGCTGCAGTACGAGCGCCGCTTTTTCGCCGAGCTCGACCGGAGAGTGGACGCGCTCTCCAAGCGCTGCCACGACACGCTGCGCTCGCGCGGCTTTAGCAGGTTAGCATTAGCAATGTAGCCCTGTCTCTTTTACAGGGTTTGTATGGGTGCTTGAAATCCTTCAAAATACTTACATTTTAATGATGTGTTTTCAAGAATAGATAAGATGCTTGAAATATTTGCCATGTTTCTTAAAGTCTGCTTGAAAATGACGCTGATATTGCTCATCCGTGGCTTCGCTTTGCCATTACATTTCTTCATGCGCATTAGTTTGTATGGCATTGTCGTATGAAGAGTCATCGCTCCCTATGGAGGACAGGTGATGTTACACCTAAACAAAGTATAATGAAATGTGCATTAGTGCAAGAAATACGTATCAATTATTGACGTTTATTTTGGGCCCTGCAAAAAATGAAGGTAGCGCTTTCCAGTGGTAAATTATAACTTAAATTTCCTCCAACTGAAAATTCAAGATACATATTATCTTACCCAATATCTGTACAGGTAGAGATTTGTCTCAAAAAACTACGGTAATAGATTTGCACTTTACTCAAGATCTAATGGTATGTCTTGATAATTGCACACACAAGATTAAATATCGCATATTTAGATCACAAATCTATTTGTGGCTCTGCAAAAAACATGGTTCGCACCAGATTTTTTTTCTCTTAATAGTACTGGAGGAATTGGAAAAATGTCTGTGAAAGTCCTTAAAAACTGCTTAAGTTTGGCCATAAAAGGTGAACGAACCCTGCATTTGTTGATGTAATCGTCGGTATGTTCTCAGTGACCAGATCACAATTGAGGTTTTTCTCCACCTGCGCTACGAGGGCACCGATTGCGCTCTCATGGTAACCGCAGCCGATCACCCACCGAACAGAGACTCTTCTAAAGCCGGAGACTTCCGCAGTGCCTTTACTCAAAGGTTAGTAGGCCTGCAACTAACGACTATTTCAAAACTAGTTACTAACAATTTTTAGAATAATTGGATTGTGATTCATTTAAATAAATAATAAAAAACATGTAAGCCTTTTTTATCCATGTAAACCAAGAACAGGTATATTAGCAGTAGTAGAACAGTAAATAAAACCAATATGTGCATTTTGGGGTAGTACATTCAACTGCAAAGTCTGTAACAAAAGAACTTAATGACTCTCAACATGTAAACGTTTTTAACAAGTGACTTTTAACGTTTTAACAACGGACATTTGTTCTTGGGACTCCATGATTTCATGTTTGTCAGGCATGGTGTGGCATAACGCTCAAACTATCTTTGATCGCGAAACATACGCATATAAAATGTGCAATACATAAACCGTATTGGCTCGAATGTTACTTGAAGGTTACCAAGGCAAGTCAGACTCTGTTTGGTTAAATGTGCTTCCTCTTTAAATTTTGGTGCATCACCAAGGTACTGCCATGATAAAGTCTGCTCTGCAAACTTTGCAACCAGTCTTTTTATTTACTGTATCCTGGCTAAAATGCTCCCAAACATTAGAAATGTTGGTATCAGTGTGTGATGTTGATGCCAGGATTTCTGTATGTTACGGTTCAAGACTGAGACACTACTTTCAGCAGAGATTATAATCAAGAAAGATGCCCTAGTCTGTTGGAAAAACATGTGGGGCAATAAAAGTTGACAGTGATATCATCGTTGACTACTTCTATTATTGATTTGCGTTAAAACATCGACTAATCATTGCAGCCCTTATAATTAGTATGCTAAGACAGTGTTTCTCCACCAGTGTATTTCTAAGCTTCATAAAAGGGTGAGAAAAAAATCAATCACAATATACAGCTCCAAAGAATTTCAGGGATCAGAATTTTCCGCGGATCCGCGGATTTCCGCTGTTTTTGAACCCCAAAGGCATTCCGACTTTTTCTCTTGCGTAGCAAACAAATTCAAAATCCGACTGTCTCACTCTTTCCTTTATTGCTCTGGCGCACCCTGGCGGCCGTTAGAAAAATTGGCTGCATTGTTGCTCAAGCTGCAGGGACTGAACTGCATTTGAACTTATCTTGCAGTATTTACAAAAAAATCAGTTATGTGGGCAAATTATTTTAATCTTCTAAAAATGTTACTTAAATGATAAATATAAGCATGGTTTTGGACAAGTAAATTGCCTAAAACCCAGGAGCTTGGGGGGGTGACGGGGGGGGGTCCGCCCTGCTTTATTCCTGGACCCTGGCTATTTCAGTTGAAAATGAAAATCTCCATTCTGATCCCTGGAAATTACAGAAATATGGAATACGAGGAATTTTTCATCATTGGGTCAAGGCATAGCTCTCAAATGTCCATACATACAGATTGGTGAGCGCAATAAAAGATTTATGAGCATTAGCTGTGGAGTTCCTCAAGGGTCTGTTTTAAGACATTTGTTGTATTCAATGTATATAAAAGACTTGTGTAATGTATCATTTGAATTAAAATGTATTTCTATTTGCTGATGGCACCACAATAAAAGGGGTTCTGTTACAAATTTACAGGAATTACAGGCAGAAATGACTTTTTGTGCTGTGGCGAAATTAAAAGCCATGGAAAAAGAAACAGTGCGAGAGTTCTGTCATGTCTGCTCTTGTGAGGCTGAGGTTTTTGTTTTTGTCCAGGTATCTTAAGGAGTTTGGCTTCACCATCTCAGAAAGGCCCATCATGGTAGATGACATCCGAGTGAGGGGGTGCGGCAAGTCGGGCATCAAGTTGATGTACAAACCAAAGGAGGGGCGCGGCACAGCCAAACCTGTCACGGTATTTAGTCTGAAATTGATTGGAAACTAGTACTTTCCCTATTAAAAGGGCAAACTTTTCTAACAAAGCAGTAAGTTTTTAATTTTTTGCCAAGTGTTAATGGTATTTTCAATCCCCCCTGGAAATTTCTGTCTTCCACCTAGGACTGGGCGATATGACAAAAGTTATCACGTAAAAAATCGTATTATTTGTCAATAATGATCACAATTATAATTACTTGAGGTTTTTTTCCGCATTTTAAGTGTCATTTTTGCCCCTATGTGAAAGTTTACAAAACCAGATGCTGCTTTAACCAATCTTTAATGTCACAACAAATGTGCATGGTGACAAACTACTACACAGTATTTCACTAATATGAGGAATGTAAAACAAAATTAAAGTTAACAAAATAAGGCAGTGTTTTTCAACCAGTGCGCCGGGGCACACCAGTGTGCCATGAGACTTTGTCTAGTGTGCCGCAGGAAATTTTCCGAGATTATCTTTCCATAAAAAAAGCATACCATTGTTCAGTTTATTTCCTTTTATTCCAGTGGTCAGCCAAAAACCTTTAAACATTCATCTACCCGGCAGCAGTTTTCTATTCTTTTACCCTTTATATATTAATTATGAGGTAGACAGGGAAATGTTATTGATAACTTATTGTGTTTGATGAAGCTGTTCAAGATTGTACTCCAATAGAAATGATACAATTAATCAGTTTAAGAATATTGCTTTTAATTTTACTCATTGGATTGATAATTTCTTGTTTTTAAAAAAAAAACATAAAAAGTTAATGTAGTACAATGAAAAGTCGTTGTACTGGCAGATCTTTTTGCTCATTTTAAGTATTATTTTTATATTTGTTTTTTAGAAGAAGAAAATAAATATGTAGTAAATCTTATAAAGGTTATAAATATAGTAATATCCAAAATTACTGTAATATAATTAACCAAAATAAATAACCTGTATTACCCCCAGATCCACGGTGACCACAAACAATGATAAAAATGGTACACTGTCAATTTAGGCGACATGATCATTTAAGCTTTAAAATTTTTTAAAAAATTGAATTAATTAACATTTTCGACAGAGAGTGTTCGGGAGATTTTTTTTTTCGACTAAAAAAGTGCCTCGGCTCAAAAGAGGTTGAGAAACACTGAAATAAGGTAATATAAATGCAGAAAATTGCACATAATCTGATGTTGGACTGCATTCCAAAAAAAAACAATAAATGCACACACTCATT